>NW_026706242.1:0-17752 GCF_029867415.1 Vicia villosa
CAAAATCATGAAGTTCGTTAAACTTACAAAATTTGGTCTTTTTGATGATTTTTGTGTGCTATATACTACATAACAGTCACGAAATTCCTTAAAGTTTCAAAGTTTGTATTTTTAAATGATTTTCTTGTTATATACTACTTAAAATTAACGAAGTTAGGTAAGCTTGCATACATTGGTTTTTTGAAAGATTTTCTAATGGTATACTATATAAAATTCAAGAAGATCGTTAAACTGGCAACTATACTACATAAGATACATGAAGTTCTTTAAACTTGTATTCATTTGTATTTTGCAATACTACATCAAAGTCACAAAGTTCAATATAATTGCAAAGTTTGGTATTTTTGTTGATCTTCGTGTGATATACTACATAAAATACAAGAAGTTCGTTAAACTTTCATGCATTAGTATTTTGGAAGATTCTCGTGCGCTATACAACATAAAGGTCACGAAGTTCATTAAACTTGGGAAATTTGCTCTTTTTGAAGATTTTCGTGTATTACACTACATGAAAGTCATGAAGTTCGATAAATTTACAAACTTTGGTATTTTGGATGATTTCCGTGTGCTATACTACACAAGATTCATAAAGTTTGTTAAAACTACATACAGTGGTATTTTGGAAGATCTTAGTGTGCTATACTACACAAAAGTCACGAAGTACGTTAGTCTTGCAATGTTTGGTATTTTGGAATTTTTTTTGTGCTACACTATATAAAACTCACGATGTTCGTTAAACTAGAAAATATTGGTATTTATGAAGTTTTTCGTGTGATATACTACATAAAAGTCACGAAGTTCATTAAACTTGCAATATTTTGTGTTTTTGAAGATTTCCGTGTGCTATACTACATAAAACTCACGAAGCTCCTTAAACTTGCAAAGTTTTGTATTGTGGTTGATTATCGTGTGATATACTACATAGAAGTCACATATTTAGTTAAGCTTGTATACATTGGTATTTTGGAAGATTTTCCTGTTCCATACTACTTAAAAGTCACGAAGATCGCTAAACTTGCAAAATTTGGTCTTTTTGAAGAATTACGTGTGCTATACTACATAAAAGTCAGGAAGTTCGCTTAACTTACAAACTTTGGTAATTTTGAAGATTTTCATGTGCTATATTACATAACATTCACAAAGTTTGTTAAACTTGCATACGTTGGTATTTTGAAATATCTTTGTGTGCTATACTGCCTAAAATTCACGAAGTTCGTTAAACTTGCAAATTGGTATTTTGGAAGATTTTCGTGTGCTATACTATATTAAAGTCACGAAGTTCGTTAAACTTGATTACATTGGTATTTTAGAAGTTTATCGTGTGATATACTACATCAAAGTCATGAAGTTCGTTAAACGTACAAAATTTGGTCTTTTTGAAGATTTTTGTGTGCTATACTACATAAAAGACACGAAGTTCCTTAAACATGCAAAGTTTGGAATTTTGGATTATTTTCATGTTATATACTACATAAAAGTCACGAAGTTAGGTAAGCTTGCATACATTGGTATTTTTGATTATTTTCTTATGGTATACTACATAAAATTCATGAAGATCGTTAAACTTGCAAAATTTGGTCTTTTCACTGATTTTCGTGCGCTATACTAAATAAAAGTCACGAAGTTCGTTAAACTTGCAAACTTTGGTATTTTGGAAGATTTTCGTGAGTTATACTACATAAAAGACACGAAGTTCTTTAAACTTGTATTCATTTGTATTTTGGAAGATTGTTGTGTGGTATACTACATCAAAGTCACAAAGTTCCATATAATGTCAAAGTTTGGTATTTTTATTGATATTTGTGTGATATACTACATAAAATACAAGAAGTTCGTTAAACTTTCATGGATTAGTATTTTGGAAGATTCTCGTGCGCTATACAACATAAAGGTCACAAAGTTCATTAAACTTGGGAAATTTGCTCTTTTTGAAGATTTTCGTGTGTGACACTACATGAAAGTCATGAAGTTCGATAAATTTACAAACTTTGGTATTTTGGAAGATTTTCGTGTGCTATACTACACAAGATTCACAAAGTTTGTTAAAACTACATACAGTGGTATTTTGGAAGATCTTAGTGTGCTATACTACACAAAAGTCACGAAGTACGTTAGTCTTGCAAAGTGTGGTATTTTGGAAGTTTTTTTGTGCTATACTATATAAAAGTCACGATGTTCCTTAAACTAGAAAATAATGGCATTTATGAAGTTTTTCGTGTGATATACTACATAAAAGTCACGAAGTTCATTAAACTTGCAATATTTTGTCTTTTTGAAGATTTCCGTGTGCTATACTACCTAAAACTCACGAAGCTACTTAAACTTGCCAAGTTTTGTATTGTGGTTGATTATCGTGTGATATACTACATAGAAGTCACATATTTTGTTAAGCTTGTATACATTGGTATTTTGGAAGATTTTCGTGTTCCATACTACTTAAAAGTCACGAAGATAGCTAAATTGGCACAATTTGGTCTTTTTGAAGAATTACGTGTGCTATACTACATAAAAGTTACGAAGTTCGCTTAACTTACAAACTTTGGTAATTTTGAAGATTTTCATGTGCTATATTACATAATATTCACAAAGATTGTTAAACTTGCATACGTTGGTACTTTGAAATATCTTTGTGTGCTATACTGCATAAAATTCACGAAGTTCGCTAAACTTGCAAAGTTTGGTATTTTGGAAGATTTTCGTGTGCTATACTATATTAATGTCACGAAGTTCGTCAAACCTTATTACATTGGTATTTTCGAAGTTTATCGTCAGATATACTACATCAAAGTCATGAAGTTCGTTAAACTTACAAAATTTGGTCTTTTTGAAGATTTCTATGTGCTATACTACATAAAAGACACGAAGTTCCTTAAACTTGCAAAGTTTGGAATTTTAGATTATTTCCATGTTATATACTACATAAAAGTCACTAAGTTTGGTAACCTTGCATACATTGGTATTTTGGATTATTTTCTTATGGTATACTACATAAAATTCATGAAGATCGTTAAACTGGAAAAATTTGGTCTTTCGCTGATTTTCGTGCGCTATACTTAATAAAAGTCACGAAGTTCTCTAAACTTGCAAAGTTTGGTATTTTGGAACATTTTCGTGTGCTATACTTGCATACGTTGGTATTTTGAAATATCTTTGTGTGCTATACTGCATAAAATTCACGAAGTTCGTTAAACTAGCAAAGTTTGGTATTTTGGAAGATTTTCATGTGCTATACTATTTTAAAGTCAGGAAGTTCGTTAAACTTGATGTGCTATGCTATTTTACATTGGTATTTTAGAAGTTTATCGTGTGATATACTACATCAAAGTCATGAAGTTCGTTAACCTTACAAAATTTGTTCTTTTTGAAGATTTCTGTCTGCTACACTACATAAAAGACACGAAGTTCCTTAAACTTGCAAAGTTTGGAATTTTAGATTATTTCCGTGTTATATACTACATAAAAGTCACGAAGTTTGGTAAGCTTGCATACATTGGTATTTTGGATTATTTTCATATGGTATACTACATAAAATTCACGAAGATCGTTAAACTGGAAAAATGTGGTTTTTTCGCTGATTTTCGTGCTCTATACTAAATAAAATTCACGAAGTTCGTTAAACTTGCATAGTTTGGTATTTTGGATGAGTTTTGCGTGCTATACTATATTAAAGTCAGGAAGTTCGTTAAACTTGATTACTTTGGTATTTTAGAAGTTTATCGTGTGATATACTACATCAAAGTCATGAAGTTCGTTAAACATACAAAATTTGGTCTTTTAGAAGATTTATGTGTGCTATACTACATAAAAGACACGAAGTTCCTTAAACTTGCAAAGTTTGGAATTTTGGATTATTTCCATGTTATATACTACATAAAAGTCACGAAGTTAGGTAAGCTTGCATACATTGGTATTGTGGATTATTTTCTTATGGTATACTACATAAAATTCATGAAGATCGTTAAACTGGCAAAATTTGGTCTTTTCACTGATTTTTGTGCGCTATACTAAATAAAAGTCACGAAGTTCGTTAAACTTGCAAACTTTGGTATTTTGCAAGATTTTCGTGAGCTATACTACATAAAATACCTGAAGTTCTTTAAACTTGTATTCATTTGTATTTTGGAAGATTGTTGTGTGCTATACTACATCAAAGTCACAAAGTTCCATATAATTGCAAAGTTTGGTAATTTTGTTGATCTTTGTGTGATATACTACATAAAACACACGAAGTTCGTTAAACTGTCATGCATTAGTATTTTGGAAGATTCTCGTGCGCTATACAACATAAAGGTCACGAAGTTCGTTAAACTTGGGAAATTTGCTCTTTTTGAAGATTTTCGTGTGCTACACTACATGAAAGTCATGAAGTTCGACAAATTGACAACCTTGGTATTTTGGAAGATTTTCGTGTGCTATACTACATAACATTCACAAAGTTTGGTAAAACTACATACTGTGGTATTTTGGAAGATCTTAGTGTGCTATACTACACAAAAGTCACGAAGTACGTTAGTCTGGCAAAGTTTGGTATTTTGGAAGTTTTTTTGTGCTATACTATATAAAAGTCACGATGTTCGTTAAACTAGAAAATATTGGTATTTATGAAGTTTTTCGTGTGATATACTACATAAAAGTCACGAAGTTCATTAAACTTGCAATATTTTGTCTTTTTGAAGATTCCCGTGTGCTATACTACATAAAACTCACGAAGCTCCTTAAACTTGCAAAGTTTTGTATTGTGGTTGATTACCGTGTGATATACTACATAGAAGTCACATATTTAGTTAAGCTTGTATACATTGGTATTTTGGAAGATTTTCGTGTTCCATACTATTTAAAAGTCACGAAGATCGCTAAACTGGCAAAATTTGGTCTTTTTGAAGAATTATGTATGTTAAACTTCATAAAAGTCACGAAGTTCGCTTAACTTACAAACTTTGGTAATTTTGAAGATTTTCATGTGCTATATTACATAACATTCACAAAGTTTGTTAAACTTGCATACGTTGGTATTTTGAAATATCTTTGTGTGCTATACTGCATAAAATTCACGAAGTTCGTTAAACTAGTAAAGTTTGGTATTTTGGAAGATTTTCATGTGCTATACTATTTTAAAGTCAGGAAGTTCGTTAAACTTGATTACATTGGTATTTTAGAAGTTTATCGTGTGATATACTACATCAAAGTCATGAAGTTCGTTAACCTTACAAAATTTGTTCTTTTTGAAGATTTCTGTCTGCTACACTACATAAAAGACACGAAGTTCCTTAAACTTGCAAAGTTTGGAATTTTAGATTATTTCCATGTTATATACTACATAAAAGTCACGAAGTTTGGTAAGCTTGCATACATTGGTATTTTGGATTATTTTCATATGGTATACTACATAAAATTCACGAAGATCGTTAAACTGGAAAAATTTGGTTTTTTCGCTGATTTTCGTGCTCTATACTAAATAAAATTCACGAAGTTCGTTAAACTTGCATAGTTTGGTATTTTGGATGATTTTTGTGTGCTATACTATATTAAAGTCAGGAAGTTTGTTAAACTTGATTACTTTGGTATTTTAGAAGTTTATCGTGTGATATACTACATCAAAGTCATGAAGTTCGTTAAACATACAAAATTTGGTCTTTTAGAAGATTTATGTGTGCTATACTACATAAAAGACACGAAGTTCCTTAAACTTGCAAAGTTTGGAATTTTGGATTATTTCCATGTTATATACTACATAAAAGTCACGAAGTTAGGTAAGCTTGCATACATTGGTATTGTGGATTATTTTCTTATGGTATACTACATAAAATTCATGAAGATCGTTAAACTGGCAAAATTTGGTCTTTTCACTGATTTTCGTGCGCTATACTAAATAAAAGTCACGAAGTTCGTTAAACTTGCAAACTTTGGTATTTTGCAAGATTTTCGTGAGCTATACTACATAAAATACCCGAAGTTCTTTAAACTTGTATTCATTTGTATTTTGGAAGATTGTTGTGTGCTATACTACATCAAAGTCACAAAGTTCCATATAATTGCAAAGTTTGGTATTTTTGTTGATCTTCGTGTGATATACTACATAAAATACACGAAGTTCGTTAAACGGTCATGCATTAGTATTTTGGAAGATTCTCGTGCGCTATACAACATAAAGGTCACGAAGTTCGTTAAACTTGGGAAATTTTCTCTTTTTGAAGATTTTCGTGTGTTACACTACATGAAAGTCATGAAGTTCGATAAATTGACAAACTTTGGTATTTTGGAAGATTTTCGTGTGGTATACTACATAACATTCACAAAGTTTGGTAAAAACTACATACAGTGGTATTTTGGAAGATCTTAGTGTGCTATACTACACAAAAGTCACGAAGTACGTTAGTCTTGCAAAGTTTGGTATTTTGGAAGTTTTTTTGTGCTATACTATATAAAAGTCACGATGTTCGTTAAACTAGAAAATATTGGTATTTATGAAGTTTTTCGTGTGATATACTACATATAAGTCACGAAGTTCATTAAACTTGCAATATTTTGTCTTTTTGAAGATTCCCGTGTGCTATACTACATAAAACTCACGAAGCTCCTTAAACTTGCAAAGTTTTGTATTGTGGTTGATTACCGTGTGATATACTACATAGAAGTCACATATTTAGTTAAGCTTGTATACATTGGGATTTTTGAAGATTTTCATGTTCCATACTATTTAAAAGTCACGAAGATCGCTAAACTGGCAAAATTTGGTCTTTTTGAAGAATTATGTATGCTAAACTACATAAAAGTCACGAAGTTCGCTT
Source organism: Vicia villosa (assembly GCF_029867415.1). Classification (NCBI taxonomy): domain Eukaryota; kingdom Viridiplantae; phylum Streptophyta; class Magnoliopsida; order Fabales; family Fabaceae; genus Vicia; species Vicia villosa. Next base: position 6,789 of record NW_026706242.1, read on the forward strand.
AACTTACAAATTTTGGTAATTTTGAAGATTTTCATGTGCTATATTACATAACATTCACAAAGTTTGTTAAACTTGCATACGTTGGTATTTTGAAATATCTTTGTGTGCCATACTGCATAAAATTCACGAAGTTCGTTAAACTAGCAAAGTTTGGTATTTTGGAAGATTTTCATGTGCTATACTATATTAAAGTCAGGAAGTTCGTTAAACTTGATTACATTGGTATTTTAGAAGTTTATCGTGTGATATACTACATCAAAGTCATGAAGTTCGTTAAACTTACAAAATTTGTTCTTTTTGAAGATTTCTGTGTGCTACACTACATAAAAGACACGAAGTTCCTTAAACTTGCAAAGTTTGGAATTTTAGATTATTTCCATGTTATATACTACATAAAAGTCACGAAGTTTGGTAAGCTTGCATACATTGGTATTTTGGATTATTTTCTTATGGTATACTACATAAAATTCACGAAGATCGTTAAACTGGAAAAATTTCGTTTTTTCGCTGATTTTCGTGCGCTATACTAAATAAAAGTCACGAAGTTCGCTAAACTTCCAAAGTTTGTTATTTTGGAAGATTTTCGCGTGTTATACTATATTAAAGTCACGAAGTACGTTAAACTTGATTACATTGGTATTTTAGAAGTTTATCGTGTGATATACTACATCAAAGTCATGAAGTTCGTTAAACTTACAAAATTTGGTTTTTTTGAAGATTTTTGTGTGCTATACTACATAAAAGACACGAAGTTCCTTAAACTTGCAAAGTTTGGAATTTTGGATTATTTCCATGTTATATACTACATAAAAGTCACGAAGTTAGGTAAGCTTTCATACATTGGTATTTTGGATTATTTTCTTATGGTATACTATATAAAATTCATGAAGATCGTTAAACTGGCAAAATTTGGTCTTTTCACTGACTTTCGTGCGTTATACTTAATAAAAGTCACGAAGTTCGTTACACTTGCAAACTTTGGTATTTTGAAAGATTTTCGTGAGCTATACTACATAAAATACACGAAGTTCTTTAAACTTGTATTCATTTTTATTTTGGAAGATTGATGTGTGCTATACTACATCAAAGTCATAAAGTTCCATATTATTGCAAAGTTGGGTATTTTTGTTGATCTTCGTGTGATATACTACATAAAATACACGAAGTTCGTTAAATTTTCATGCATTAGTATTTTGGAAGATTCTCGTGCGCTATACAACATAAAGGTCACGAAGTTCGTTAAACTTGGGGAATTTGCTCTTTTTGAAGATTTTCGTGTGCTTCACTACATGAAAGTTACGAAGTTCGATAAATTTACAAACTTTGGTATTTTGGAAGATTTTCGTCTGCTATACTACATAACATTCACAAAGTTTGTTAAAACTACATAGAGTGGTATTTTGGAAGATCTTAGTGTGCTATACTACACAAAAGTCACGAAGTACGTTAGTCTTGCAAAGTTTGGTATTTTGGAAGTTTTTTTGTGCTATACTATATAAAAGTCACGATGTTCGTTAAACTAGAAAATATTGGTATTTATGAGGTTTTTCGTGTGATATACTACATATAAGTCACGAAGTTCATTAAACTTGCAATATTTTGTCTTTTTGAAGATTCCCGTGTGTTATACTACATAAAACTCCCGAAGCTCCTTAAACTTGCAAACTTTTGTATTGTGGTTGATTACCCTGTGATATACTACATAGAAGTCACATATTTAGTTAAGCTTGTATACATTGGTATTTTGGAAGATTTTCGTGTTCCATACTATTTAAAAGTCACGAAGATCGCTAAACTGGCAAAATTTGGTCTTTTTGAAGAATTATGTATGCTAAACTACATAAAAGTCACGAAGTTCGCTTAACTTACAAACTTTGGTAATTTTGAAGATTTTCATGTGCTATATTACATAACATTCACAAAGTTTGTTAAACTTGCATACGTTGGTATTTTGAAATATCTTTGTGTGCTATACTGCATAAAATTCACGAAGTTCGTTAAACTAGCAAAGTTTGGTATTTTGGAAGATTTTCATGTGCTATACTATTTTAAAGTCAGGAAGTTCGTTAAACTTGATTACATTGGTATTTTAGAAGTTTATCGTGTGATATACTACATCAAAGTCATGAAGTTCGTTAAACTTACAAAATTTGTTCTTTTTGAAGATTTCTGTGTGCTACACAACATAAAAGACACGAAGTTCCTTAAACTTGCAAAGTTTGGAATTTTAGATTATTTCCATGTTATATACTACATAAAAGTCACGAAGTTTGGTAAGCTTGCATACATTGGTATTTTGGATTATTTTCTTATGGTATACTACATAAAATTCACGAAGATCGTTAAACTGGAAAAATTTGGTTTTTTCGCTGATTTTCGTGCGCTATACTAAATAAAAGTCACGAAGTTCGCTAAACTTCCAAAGTTTGTTATTTTGGAAGATTTTCGCGTGTTATACTATATTAAAGTCACGAAGTACGTTAAACTTGATTACATTGGTATTTTAGAAGTTTATCGTGTGATATACTACATCAAAGTCATGAAGTTCGTTAAACTTACAAAATTTGGTTTTTTTGAAGATTTTTGTGTGCTATACTACATAAAAGACACGAAGTTCCTTAAACTTGCAAAGTTTGGAATTTTGGATTATTTCCATGTTATATACTACATAAAAGTCACGAAGTTAGGTAAGCTTTCATACATTGGTATTTTGGATTATTTTCTTATGGTATACTATATAAAATTCATGAAGATCGTTAAACTGGCAAAATTTGGTCTTTTCACTGACTTTCGTGCGCTATACTTAATAAAAGTCACGAAGTTCGTTACACTTGCAAACTTTGGTATTTTGAAAGATTTTCGTGAGCTATACTACATAAAATACACGAAGTTCTTTAAACTTGTATTCATTTGTATTTTGGAAGATTGATGTGTGCTATACTACATCAAAGTCATAAAGTTCCATATTATTGCAAAGTTGGGTATTTTTGTTGATCTTCGTGTGATATACTACATAAAATACACGAAGTTCGTTAAATTTTCATGCATTAGTATTTTGGAAGATTCTCGTGCGCTATACAACATAAAGGTCACGAAGTTCGTTAAACTTGGGGAATTTGCTCTTTTTGAAGATTTTCGTGTGCTTCACTACATGAAAGTTACGAAGTTCGATAAATTTACAAACTTTGGTATTTTGGAAGATTTTCGTCTGCTATACTACATAACATTCACAAAGTTTGTTAAAACTACATAGAGTGGTATTTTGGAAGATCTTAGTGTGCTATACTACACAAAAGTCACGAAGTACGTTAGTCTTGCAAAGTTTGGTATTTTGGAAGTTTTTTTGTGCTATACTATATAAAAGTCACGATGTTCGTTAAACTAGAAAATATTGGTATTTATGAGGTTTTTCGTGTGATATACTACATATAAGTCACGAAGTTCATTAAACTTGCAATATTTTGTCTTTTTGAAGATTCCCGTGTGTTATACTACATAAAACTCCCGAAGCTCCTTAAACTTGCAAACTTTTGTATTGTGGTTGATTACCCTGTGATATACTACATAGAAGTCACATATTTAGTTAAGCTTGTATACATTGGTATTTTGGAAGATTTTCGTGTTCCATACTATTTAAAAGTCACGAAGATCGCTAAACTGGCAAAATTTGGTCTTTTTGAAGAATTATGTATGCTAAACTACATAAAAGTCACGAAGTTCGCTTAACTTACAAACTTTGGTAATTTTGAAGATTTTCATGTGCTATATTACATAACATTCACAAAGTTTGTTAAACTTGCATACGTTGGTATTTTGAAATATCTTTGTGTGCTATACTGCATAAAATTCACGAAGTTCGTTAAACTAGCAAAGTTTGGTATTTTGGAAGATTTTCATGTGCTATACTATTTTAAAGTCAGGAAGTTCGTTAAACTTGATTACATTGGTATTTTAGAAGTTTATCGTGTGATATACTACATCAAAGTCATGAAGTTCGTTAAACTTACAAAATTTGTTCTTTTTGAAGATTTCTGTGTGCTACACAACATAAAAGACACGAAGTTCCTTAAACTTGCAAAGTTTGGAATTTTAGATTATTTCCATGTTATATACTACATAAAAGTCACGAAGTTTGGTAAGCTTGCATACATTGGTATTTTGGATTATTTTCTTATGGTATACTACATAAAATTCACGAAGATCGTTAAACTGGAAAAATTTGGTTTTTTCGCTGATTTTCGTGCGCTATACTAAATAAAAGTCACGAAGTTCGCTAAACTTCCAAAGTTTGTTATTTTGGAAGATTTTCGCGTGTTATACTATATTAAAGTCACGAAGTACGTTAAACTTGATTACATTGGTATTTTAGAAGTTTATCGTGTGATATACTACATCAAAGTCATGAAGTTCGTTAAACTTACAAAATTTGGTTTTTTTGAAGATTTTTGTGTGCTATACTACATAAAAGACACGAAGTTCCTTAAACTTGCAAAGTTTGGAATTTTGGATTATTTCCATGTTATATACTACATAAAAGTCACGAAGTTAGGTAAGCTTTCATACATTGGTATTTTGGATTATTTTCTTATGGTATACTATATAAAATTCATGAAGATCGTTAAACTGGCAAAATTTGGTCTTTTCACTGACTTTCGTGCGCTATACTTAATAAAAGTCACGAAGTTCGTTACACTTGCAAACTTTGGTATTTTGAAAGATTTTCGTGAGCTATACTACATAAAATACACGAAGTTCTTTAAACTTGTATTCATTTGTATTTTGGAAGATTGATGTGTGCTATACTACATCAAAGTCATAAAGTTCCATATTATTGCAAAGTTGGGTATTTTTGTTGATCTTCGTGTGATATACTACATAAAATACACGAAGTTCGTTAAATTTTCATGCATTAGTATTTTGGAAGATTCTCGTGCGCTATACAACATAAAGGTCACGAAGTTCGTTAAACTTGGGGAATTTGCTCTTTTTGAAGATTTTCGTGTGCTTCACTACATGAAAGTTACGAAGTTCGATAAATTTACAAACTTTGGTATTTTGGAAGATTTTCGTCTGCTATACTACATAACATTCACAAAGTTTGTTAAAACTACATAGAGTGGTATTTTGGAAGATCTTAGTGTGCTATACTACACAAAAGTCACGAAGTACGTTAGTCTTGCAAAGTTTGGTATTTTGGAAGTTTTTTTGTGCTATACTATATAAAAGTCACGATGTTCGTTAAACTAGAAAATATTGGTATTTATGAGGTTTTTCGTGTGATATACTACATATAAGTCACGAAGTTCATTAAACTTGCAATATTTTGTCTTTTTGAAGATTCCCGTGTGTTATACTACATAAAACTCCCGAAGCTCCTTAAACTTGCAAACTTTTGTATTGTGGTTGATTACCCTGTGATATACTACATAGAAGTCACATATTTAGTTAAGCTTGTATACATTGGTATTTTGGAAGATTTTCGTGTTCCATACTATTTAAAAGTCACGAAGATCGCTAAACTGGCAAAATTTGGTCTTTTTGAAGAATTATGTATGCTAAACTACATAAAAGTCACGAAGTTCGCTTAACTTACAAACTTTGGTAATTTTGAAGATTTTCATGTGCTATATTACATAACATTCACAAAGTTTGTTAAACTTGCATACGTTGGTATTTTGAAATATCTTTGTGTGCTATACTGCATAAAATTCACGAAGTTCGTTAAACTAGCAAAGTTTGGTATTTTGGAAGATTTTCATGTGCTATACTATTTTAAAGTCAGGAAGTTCGTTAAACTTGATTACATTGGTATTTTAGAAGTTTATCGTGTGATATACTACATCAAAGTCATGAAGTTCGTTAAACTTACAAAATTTGTTCTTTTTGAAGATTTCTGTGTGCTACACAACATAAAAGACACGAAGTTCCTTAAACTTGCAAAGTTTGGAATTTTAGATTATTTCCATGTTATATACTACATAAAAGTCACGAAGTTTGGTAAGCTTGCATACATTGGTATTTTGGATTATTTTCTTATGGTATACTACATAAAATTCACGAAGATCGTTAAACTGGAAAAATTTGGTTTTTTCGCTGATTTTCGTGCGCTATACTAAATAAAAGTCACGAAGTTCGCTAAACTTCCAAAGTTTGTTATTTTGGAAGATTTTCGCGTGTTATACTATATTAAAGTCACGAAGTACGTTAAACTTGATTACATTGGTATTTTAGAAGTTTATCGTGTGATATACTACATCAAAGTCATGAAGTTCGTTAAACTTACAAAATTTGGTTTTTTTGAAGATTTTTGTGTGCTATACTACATAAAAGACACGAAGTTCCTTAAACTTGCAAAGTTTGGAATTTTGGATTATTTCCATGTTATATACTACATAAAAGTCACGAAGTTAGGTAAGCTTTCATACATTGGTATTTTGGATTATTTTCTTATGGTATACTATATAAAATTCATGAAGATCGTTAAACTGGCAAAATTTGGTCTTTTCACTGACTTTCGTGCGCTATACTTAATAAAAGTCACGAAGTTCGTTACACTTGCAAACTTTGGTATTTTGAAAGATTTTCGTGAGCTATACTACATAAAATACACGAAGTTCTTTAAACTTGTATTCATTTGTATTTTGGAAGATTGATGTGTGCTATACTACATCAAAGTCATAAAGTTCCATATTATTGCAAAGTTGGGTATTTTTGTTGATCTTCGTGTGATATACTACATAAAATACACGAAGTTCGTTAAATTTTCATGCATTAGTATTTTGGAAGATTCTCGTGCGCTATACAACATAAAGGTCACGAAGTTCGTTAAACTTGGGGAATTTGCTCTTTTTGAAGATTTTCGTGTGCTTCACTACATGAAAGTTACGAAGTTCGATAAATTTACAAACTTTGGTATTTTGGAAGATTTTCGTCTGCTATACTACATAACATTCACAAAGTTTGTTAAAACTACATAGAGTGGTATTTTGGAAGATCTTAGTGTGCTATACTACACAAAAGTCACGAAGTACGTTAGTCTTGCAAAGTTTGGTATTTTGGAAGTTTTTTTGTGCTATACTATATAAAAGTCACGATGTTCGTTAAACTAGAAAATATTGGTATTTATGAGGTTTTTCGTGTGATATACTACATATAAGTCACGAAGTTCATTAAACTTGCAATATTTTGTCTTTTTGAAGATTCCCGTGTGTTATACTACATAAAACTCCCGAAGCTCCTTAAACTTGCAAACTTTTGTATTGTGGTTGATTACCCTGTGATATACTACATAGAAGTCACATATTTAGTTAAGCTTGTATACATTGGTATTTTGGAAGATTTTCGTGTTCCATACTATTTAAAAGTCACGAAGATCGCTAAACTGGCAAAATTTGGTCTTTTTGAAGAATTATGTATGCTAAACTACATAAAAGTCACGAAGTTCGCTTAACTTACAAACTTTGGTAATTTTGAAGATTTTCATGTGCTATATTACATAACATTCACAAAGTTTGTTAAACTTGCATACGTTGGTATTTTGAAATATCTTTGTGTGCTATACTGCATAAAATTCACGAAGTTCGTTAAACTAGCAAAGTTTGGTATTTTGGAAGATTTTCATGTGCTATACTATTTTAAAGTCAGGAAGTTCGTTAAACTTGATTACATTGGTATTTTAGAAGTTTATCGTGTGATATACTACATCAAAGTCATGAAGTTCGTTAAACTTACAAAATTTGTTCTTTTTGAAGATTTCTGTGTGCTACACAACATAAAAGACACGAAGTTCCTTAAACTTGCAAAGTTTGGAATTTTAGATTATTTCCATGTTATATACTACATAAAAGTCACGAAGTTTGGTAAGCTTGCATACATTGGTATTTTGGATTATTTTCTTATGGTATACTACATAAAATTCACGAAGATCGTTAAACTGGAAAAATTTGGTTTTTTCGCTGATTTTCGTGCGCTATACTAAATAAAAGTCACGAAGTTCGCTAAACTTCCAAAGTTTGTTATTTTGGAAGATTTTCGCGTGTTATACTATATTAAAGTCACGAAGTACGTTAAACTTGATTACATTGGTATTTTAGAAGTTTATCGTGTGATATACTACATCAAAGTCATGAAGTTCGTTAAACTTACAAAATTTGGTTTTTTTGAAGATTTTTGTGTGCTATACTACATAAAAGACACGAAGTTCCTTAAACTTGCAAAGTTTGGAATTTTGGATTATTTCCATGTTATATACTACATAAAAGTCACGAAGTTAGGTAAGCTTTCATACATTGGTATTTTGGATTATTTTCTTATGGTATACTATATAAAATTCATGAAGATCGTTAAACTGGCAAAATTTGGTCTTTTCACTGACTTTCGTGCGCTATACTTAATAAAAGTCACGAAGTTCGTTACACTTGCAAACTTTGGTATTTTGAAAGATTTTCGTGAGCTATACTACATAAAATACACGAAGTTCTTTAAACTTGTATTCATTTGTATTTTGGAAGATTGATGTGTGCTATACTACATCAAAGTCATAAAGTTCCATATTATTGCAAAGTTGGGTATTTTTGTTGATCTTCGTGTGATATACTACATAAAATACACGAAGTTCGTTAAATTTTCATGCATTAGTTTTTTGGAAGATTCTCGTGCGCTATACAACATAAAGGTCACGAAGTTCGTTAAACTTGGGGAATTTGCTCTTTTTGAAGATTTTCGTGTGCTTCACTACATGAAAGTTACGAAGTTCGATAAATTTACAAACTTTCGTATTTTGGAAGATTTTCGTCTGCTATACTACATAACATTCACAAAGTTTGTTAAAACTACATAGAGTGGTATTTTGGAAGATCTTAGTGTGCTATACTACACAAAAGTCACGAAGTACGTTAGTCTTGCAAAGTTTGGTATTTTGGAAGTTTTTTTGTGCTATACTATATAAAAGTCACGATGTTCGTTAAACTAGAAAATATTGGTATTTATGAGGTTTTTCGTGTGATATACTACATATAAGTCACGAAGTTCATTAAACTTGCAATATTTTGTCTTTTTGAAGATTCCCGTGTGTTATACTACATAAAACTCCCGAAGCTCCTTAAACTTGCAAACTTTTGTATTGTGGTTGATTACCCTGTGATATACTACATAGAAGTCACATATTTAGTTAAGCTTGTATACATTGGTATTTTGGAAGATTTTCGTGTTCCATACTATTTAAAAGTCACGAAGATCGCTAAACTGGCAAAATTTGGTCTTTTTGAAGAATTATGTATGCTAAACTACATAAAAGTCACGAAGTTCGCTTAACTTACAAACTTTGGTAATTTTGAAGATTTTCATGTGCTATATTACATAACATTCACAAAGTTTGTTAAACTTGCATACGTTGGTATTTTGAAATATCTTTGTGTGCTATACTGCATAAAATTCACGAAGTTCGTTAAACTAGCAAAGTTTGGTATTTTGGAAGATTTTCATGTGCTATACTATTTTAAAGTCAGGAAGTTCGTTAAACTTGATTACATTGGTATTTTAGAAGTTTATCGTGTGATATACTACATCAAAGTCATGAAGTTCGTTAAACTTACAAAATTTGTTCTTTTTGAAGATTTCTGTGTGCTACACAACATAAAAGACACGAAGTTCCTTAAACTTGCAAAGTTTGGAATTTTAGATTATTTCCATGTTATATACTACATAAAAGTCACGAAGTTTGGTAAGCTTGCATACATTGGTATTTTGGATTATTTTCTTATGGTATACTACATAAAATTCACGAAGATCGTTAAACTGGAAAAATTTGGTTTTTTCGCTGATTTTCGTGCGCTATACTAAATAAAAGTCACGAAGTTCGCTAAACTTCCAAAGTTTGTTATTTTGGAAGATTTTCGCGTGTTATACTATATTAAAGTCACGAAGTACGTTAAACTTGATTACATTGGTATTTTAGAAGTTTATCGTGTGATATACTACATCAAAGTCATGAAGTTCGTTAAACTTACAAAATTTGGTTTTTTTGAAGATTTTTGTGTGCTATACTACATAAAAGACACGAAGTTCCTTAAACTTGCAAAGTTTGGAATTTTGGATTATTTCCATGTTATATACTACATAAAAGTCACGAAGTTAGGTAAGCTTTCATACATTGGTATTTTGGATTATTTTCTTATGGTATACTATATAAAATTCATGAAGATCGTTAAACTGGCAAAATTTGGTCTTTTCACTGACTTTCGTGCGCTATACTTAATAAAAGTCACGAAGTTCGTTACACTTGCAAACTTTGGTATTTTGAAAGATTTTCGTGAGCTATACTACATAAAATACACGAAGTTCTTTAAACTTGTATTCATTTGTATTTTGGAAGATTGATGTGTGCTATACTACATCAAAGTCACAAAGTTCCATATAATTGCAAAGTTGGGTATTTTTGTTGATCTTCGTGTGATATACTACATAAAATACACGAAGTTCGTTAAATTTTCATGCATTAGTATTTTGGAAGATTCTCGTGCGCTATACAACATAAAGGTCACGAAGTTCGTTAAACTTGGGGAATTTGCTCTTTTTGAAGATTTTCGTGTGCTACACTACATGAAAGTTACGAAGTTCGATAAATTTACAAACTTTGGTATTTTGGAAGATTTTCGTGTGCTATACTACATAACATTCACAAAGTTTGTTAAAACTACATAGAGTGGTATTTTGGAAGATCTTAGTGTGCTATACTACACAAAAGTCACGAAGTACGTTAGTCTTGCAAAGTTTGGTATTTTGGAAGTTTTTTTGTGCTATACTATATAAAAGTCACGATGTTCGTTAAACTAGAAAATATTGGTATTTATGAGGTTTTTCGTGTGATATACTACATATAAGTCACGAAGTTCATTAAACTTGCAATATTTTGTCTTTTTGAAGATTCCCGTGTGCTATACTACATAAAACTCACGAAGCTCCTT
>NW_026706243.1:0-41847 GCF_029867415.1 Vicia villosa
CCTCGGTCGGGAGCCCTAAACAAAGTGATTGGAATTTGTGAATGCTTTAGGGATTTGAGCTGCCAGGTGCAAACTCAAGAACACGGAGTCTTGCTTATCCCTCGGTCGGGAGCCCTAAACAAAGTGATTGGAATTTGTGAATGCTTTAGGGATTTGAGCTGCCAGGTGCAAACTCAAGAACACGGAGTCTTGCTTATCCCTCGGTCGGGAGCCCTAAGCATGTATGAAGAGCGATTGCCAAGGTGGCTTGCAAGATGTAGTCATTCGCTTTTGTCCCTTTTTTTGCCTAAGTCGCCCTTTCGGGTTTTCAACTTAGCGGGTATATTTGTTTCTTTTTCATTCTTTTGCCTGATTCATTTTCTTTTTTCTTTTTTTTTTAACTTTCTTTTTCCTTTCTTTTTTTTCTTTTTCCTTTCTTTTTCTTTTTTTTCTTTTTTTCTTTTAACCAGGTCTATGCGAAGTATTTTTTGACTACATCCGCGTTCACAGGGTGCGGAAAGTTCTCGCCATCCATCGTTGCAAGCATCATGGCACCGCCAGAGAACACTTTCTGCACAACAAAGGGGCCTTCATACGTCGGAGTCCACTTGCCTCGAGGATCACCTTGAGGAAGAATGATTCTTTTGAGTACCAGGTCACCTGGTTTGTAGCTTTGGGGTCGCACCCGCTTGTCGAAAGCTTTCCTCATCTTCTTTTGGTACACCTGACTATGTCCAGTAGCCGCTAAGCGTTTCTCATCAATGAGATTCAATTGATCCATCCGATTTTGTACCCATTCTGACTCGTCAAGCTCGACGTCTTTCATAATCCTCAGGGAAGGAATCTCAATTTCAACTGGCAATACCGCTTCCATACCATAAACAAGCGAGAAAGGAGTTGCCCCAGTCGATGTACGCACAGAGGTACGATAACCATGCAAAGCAAAAGGTAACATCTCGTGCCAATCTCGATAGGTCACTACCATCTTCTGCACAATCTTCTTAATGTTCTTGTTGGCCGCTTCAACAGCGCCATTCATCTTTGGACGATACGGAGAAGAATTGTGATGCTTGATCTTAAAGGACTCACAAAGCTCCTTCATCAACTTGTTATTGAGATTCGATCCATTGTCCGTAATGATCTTCTCAGGAATCCCATAACGACAGATTATGTTGTGCTTGATAAAACGAGTAATCACTTGCTTGGTAACATTCGCATAAGATGCGGCTTCAACCCACTTGGTGAAGTAATCGATGGCCACCAAAATGAAACGATGTCCATTAGAAGCAGTAGGTTTAATCTCTCCAATCATGTCAATGCCCCACATTGCAAAAGGCCACGGAGAAGTCAAAACATTCAAAGGCACAGGCAGCACGTGCACTTTATCAGCATAGATCTGGCACTTGTGACAAATTCTGACATGGTTATGACAACCAGTTTCCATAGTGGACCAATAGTAACCAGCCCTCAAGATCTTCTTAGCCATTGTATGCCCACTTGAATGGGTACCAAACTCACCTTCGTGCATTTCCTCTATAATTTTCGAAGCTTCTTCCTTCACAACACATCGGAGCAACACACCGTCATGATGCCTCTTGTACAATACACCACCGTTAAGGTAGAACTTAGCTGCAAACCTTCTCAGAAACTTCTTATCAGTCACCGACGCTTCAGGAGGATACTCTTGAGTTTCGAGGAACCTTTTGATATCATGATACCAGGGATTACCATCTAATTCGACATCAGCTTCAAAGCAAAATGCTGGTTCATCCAACCTGTTGATGGTGATATTAGGTGCTTCATTGGCCCATTTCACTTTGAACATGGAAGCCAACGTAGCGAGAGCATCAGCAAGATTGTTCTCTTCTCTAGAAATATGCTCAAATGTGATCTCATCAAAGTACGTAATGACATGCTCCCTGTATGGAATCAGATTCTGATGGCGAGTTTCCCAATCTCCATTGATCTGGCTAATGACAAGATTGGAATCCCCATAAACTTTCAAGTACTTGATTCGCAAATCGATCGCAGCTTCGATACCATAAATGCAGGCTTCATACTCAGCCATATTATTAGTGCAATCAAAAAAGATTCTGGCTGTAAACGGAATATGAAAGCCAGATGGAGAAGTAATTATAGCTCCTACACCATTCCCGAGTGCATTAGAGGCACCATCGAACACGAGCGTCCATCGCGATCCTGGTTCGGGTCCTTCCTCTGGTCCGGGAATGTTACAATCTCTAATGTACAGGACGTCCTCATCGGGAAATTCAAACTTCATCGGTTCATAATCTTTGACCGGTTGATGCGCAAGATAATCCGCCAACACACTACCTTTGATGGCTTTCTGAGTAGTATATTGGATATCATATTCGGTCAAAATCATTTGCCACCTGGCTACTCTTCCGGAAAGAGCGGGCTTCTCAAAAACATACTTGATAGGATCCATCTTGGAAATCAATAAAGTGGTGTGAACCAACATATACTGCCTCAGCTGGCGAGCAGCCCACACCAAAGCACAGCAAGTTTTCTCGAGCAGTGAGTATCGGGATTCACAGTCGGTAAACTTTTTGCTAAGGTAGTATATTGCATGCTCTTTTCGGCCAGACTCGTCATGTTGACCCAGCACACATCCCATTGAATTTTCAAGAACTGTGAGGTACATAATCAAAGGCCTTCCTGGAACTGGAGGCATTAGCATCGGAGGTTCCTGCAGATACTCTTTCACTTTTTCAAATGCTTTTTGACAATCATTATTCCACCTGGCCGTCTGATCTTTTCTTAGTAATTTGAATATTGGTTCACAAGTGGCCGTTAGATGAGAGATGAATCTAGCAATGTAATTCAATCTCCCTAAGAAACCACGAACTTCTTTTTCTGTTCTCGGCTCAGGCATCTCTTGTATAGCTTTTATTTTTGCAGGATCAACCTCAATACCTTTCCCACTAACAACAAAACCCAATAACTTTCCGGATCGCACTCCGAAAGTGCATTTGTTTGGATTCAACCTCAGTCTGAATTCCCGAAGCCTTTCAAACAACTTCTGCAAGTGAACCAAGTGCTCTTCTTCAGTGTGAGACTTTGCAATCATGTCGTCGACATACACTTCAATCTCTTTGTGAATCATGTCGTGAAAAAGAGTCACCATGGCACGCTGATACGTTGCCCCTGCGTTTTTCAACCCAAAAGGCATAACTTTATAGCAGAAAGTTCCCCACAGTGTGATAAACGTTGTTTTCTCCATGTCTTCTGGTGCCATCTTGATCTGATTGTACCCAGAGAAGCCATCCATGAAGGAAAACACTTTAAAAGGAGCAGTATTATCCACCAACACATCAATGTGGGGAAGAGGAAAATCATCTTTCGGACTCGCCCTATTAAGATCTCTGTAATCAACACACATCCTGACCTTTCCGTCCTTCTTAGGCACAGGAACAATATTAGGACCCACGGCGGGTAGGGGTGGCAAAAAGGGCCGCCCGCCCCCCCCCCCCCCCCCCCGCCGCCCCCCCGCCTTATGCCCGCTAAAAAACGAGCGGGGCGGGCATGCCCGTCAAGTAAAATGGGCATCAAAATCATGTCCGCCCCGCCATGATGGCGGGTTGGCGGGCGGCGGACTTACCCGCCTATTTTTATTTATATTTTTTTAATAGATTAATATGCTTTTCTTTTACTTTTTAATTAAACTTTTCACTTATTTTTTAAAACAATTTTTTATAAAAGTAATTTTTTAACAAATTTACTCTAAAAAATATTACATATATTTATAAATAAATGTATAAAATAAACCATCAAGAATTGCAATTACTAGAATTAACTAAAAAAAGAGTGAGTTTTGGAGGAGGAGCGGGTTTTGGCGAGCGGCGGGCTTTAGCGGGGCGGGTATGGCGGGCGGCGGGTTTTGGCGGGGCGGGTTTTGGCGAGCGGCGAGTCTAAAATCCCAACCCAACCCGCCAATTTTTGGCGGGTGCGCAGGCGGCCCGGCGGTCCCCGGCCCGTTTTGCCACCCCTAACGGCGGGTAATTCACCACTTCTAGAAAGCCAGCATCAAACTGTTTCTCAACCTCTTTCTTAATCTTCTCAGACATATCTGGGCGAGTCCTTCGAAGCTTCTGCTTGACAGGAGGACTATCTTCCTTGAGAGGTAGACGGTGTACCACAATATTTGTATCAAGACCTGGCATATCCTCATAGGACCAAGCAAAGATATCTGCATACTCTTTCAACATATCAATAAGCCTCTGCTTCACACTATTCTCAAGCGCAGCCCCTATCTTGACTTCTCGGACCTGCTCTTTAGTACCAACATTTACCATCTCGATTACCTCTTGATGCGGCTGAATCGCTTTCTTTTCCTGTTTCAACAATCTAGCCAACTCGTCGGGGAGATCACAATCTTCATAAGCTTCCTCCTCGGCTTGGTAGATCGGATTGTCAAAATCATAATAAGCAATAGCGGAACTGTTACCAATGGAATCCGTAGTAGTGGAACATCTGCATGATTGATGTTTTTATTTTAGTTTTATTTTTATTAAGCTATGTGCAAGTGTGTGCAAAAACATTGCCATTTAAAGGAAAAAGTTAAAAAGAAAGACAAAGAGCAAAACATTTGAATGCAAAAACGTCCTTTTATTTCATGATTAACTTTGAAAAATGCGAACTGCATGGCCCTACAAATGATTCACTACGCCTTGGGCAGAGCGTAGGAATTATGTCATGATAAGAAAAGTAAAAACAAGGAATTTACTCCTGAGCTTGTGTAACTTGGATGACATCTTCAATTGTCCAATTGCAAGGCATCTCTCCAGGAATACTTGGACGAATCCAGCTATCAAAGTCACAATCACTATCCACCTCTTCACCATTGACAATGGCGTTCACCTGCCCATCTTGAATGACACCCCCACTTACAAACTTGATCGGGCTAAGGACACTAGACTTGGGCGATGCATTCTGCCTTCCAGGATTGAAACCAAGACCATTCTTGTCAAATTTGGGACGCACGTCAATTACTTGCCCCCAGCCTTTCACCTTTCCGGTCTCAACGACAACCTGAGCATCTTTCAAAGAGGACATAACCGTTTCTGGCTTCGTTATCTCATAAGGAGGAATTCTCACAGCATTCACAACTTCAAACGCTTGAAATGGCGTCTCATGTATCTCACCTTCGATCTCCACGTATCGGAAAGAGGACAAGTGACTCACAATATAATCCTCTTCACCACAAACCGTAACTACTTTACCATCAACCGGATACTTTAACTTCTGATGAAGAGTGGATGTCACAGCGCCAGCCTTGTGAATCCACGGTCGTCCCAACAAACAACAGTAAGCGGGTTGAATATCCATCACATAAAAGGTTGTAGTAAAGATCTGAGGACCCACTTGGATTGGTAGATCTACCTCTCCGAACACAGACCTCCTTGAACCGTCAAAGGCGCGCACCACCAACTCACTAGGCCTTAACTCAACACCAGCATAGTCAATTCTCATTAGCGCTGATTTGGGAAGCACGTTTAAAGAAGACCCAGTATCGACCAAAACACGGGACAAGGTCGTCCCCTTACACTCAATCGAAATATGCAAAGCCTTGTTATGGTTTCTCCCTTCCGGAGGAAGATCACGATCCGTAAATCCCAAACCGTTCCCAGCGGAGATGTTATTGGCTACCGCCTCTAACTGATTCACAGATATTTCATGCGGAACGTAAGCACCATTCAAAATTCTCAAGAGAGCATCTCTATGACCTTCTGAACACATCAACAGTTGCAAGATGGAAATCTTTGACTGGGTCTGACCCAACTGCTCAACAACCTTGTAATCAGACTTCCTGATGATTCTCAATAATTCCTCCACATCCTTGGAAGACACAGCACTATCAGGTGCCCCACTCTGAATCGGAGAGTTCTTGACATCAGGCACTACTTGTTTTCCTTTGGCCTTAGCCAAAGCATCTGCATTGTTTTGAACAAGCTGAGGAGAGAACACCCTACCACTGCGAGTGATCCTACCAGTACCGGTGAAATTATCAGTGTTTGCAACTGAGGCCTCAACAAACTTCTCTTTAGATGGCTCGCCTTTCTCCTTCGTGCCATAGTAATATACATCTGAACCATAATGCCAAGGGATGGCCTTCTCACTCTCATATGGAATAGGCCCTGGCACAGTAATCATCAACGCTGCTGGTTGTTCCTCATATGGGATACTGACAGGTATCTGAATAGGCACTTGGATACATATTGGAACAACCGGATCATAAGGAATTGAGATCACAGACACTTCACCATCCTTACTCTTCGCACCTCTCAACCTTCGATAGAACTGAAGAGGACCCTCATCAATCAGCTTTTGTACCATACCTTTCAAATCATCACAACCTTCAGGTTGACTTTTGCAATTCTCACAATCAACTTCACAGCCTGGGAAGATACCGCTATTGATCAGATGTTGTTTCACAGATACCAGAGGAAAAGTCAAACAACTCACATCAGATACAACATTTATCTCTTCACTCTCAATGGCATTCACACCCGAACCTCCGTGAGTAGGCATCGGATTATTGACAATATTGGGTGTAGGAGTGAACTGAATTATCTTTTGGTCCAACAAGTCCTGGACTTTGTTCTTCAACGCAATACACCTCTCGGTATCATGCCCAGCGGCCCCTGAATGGAAAGCACATTGTGCATTTGCATTGTAATTCGGAGATTGTGTGTCCGGAGCATTCGGAGCATCTCTCAAAGTAATCTTCTCAATCTTGAGCAAATGTTGCAACACTTGAGCATAAGTCATAGGAATCGGATCAATCTTTCTGTGAGGCCTAGTCCTGGGAGGATAGCGATCATTACTGGAACGTTGTCCCTGCTGTTGTTGTTATTGTGGTACTGGGATCATGACAGCATTAACCTGTGAATTGCTTCTCCCTGAACCCCTTCTTCCATATATGGCATCAGCATTTCCTTCTTTCCTTCTGGCATAACCTTCAGTTTGCTTCTTACCACCCGCAGAATTAGAAGAAGCTCCCAACTGAATTTTCCCCATCTTTAGACCCATCTCAACACGTTCGCCATATCTCACCATTTCAGAAAAGTTTGCTGAAGCACTGCAAGCCAAATAATAGTGTCCAGACAAAGTACTGGTGAACATGTCAATCATCTCACGTTCAGTCATCGGTGGCTGAACTCTTGCGGCTAACTCACGCCATTTCTGAGCGTACTCTTTGAAAGATTCTTTAGACCCCTGAACCAAACTCTGCAATTGGGTCCTGTTGGGTGCCATATCAACATTGTACTGATAGTGCTTAATGAAAGCCTCCACAAGATCTCTCCAAGAATGGATATGGGTGCGTTCGAGTTGAACATACCACTCCAAGGAAGCCCCAGCCAAGCTATCCTGGAAGAAATGCATTAGAAAACCCTCATCCTCAGAATAAACTGACATCTTGCGATAGTATGCTTTGACATGAGTCATGGGACAAGTCGCCCCATTGTATTTGTCAAAAGATGGAACTTTGAATTTTGGTGGGATCCTCACACCAGGAACCAACCCCAAGTCATTGATATCCATGCCTAACACCCCTTTGCCTTCAACAGCCCTGAGACGTTCTTCAATCAGACGATACCTCTCAACTTCGTCATGTGCACCTTCAGCACTATGCCTTGATACCTGATCAAAGTTCTCAACATTAAAATCCAAGTTACCACGGTTCTGATTATCTCTCCTTCCCAACAGACGAGACAGAGGTGGAGGTGGAAACCCGTGATGCTGATTGAAAGGATTATAGTGCCCTCCCACGTGATCAAACTCATTCGGATCATGATAATCGTCAATTCTACCAGACACGTCATCAAACAGCCCTGGATGCCCTCCACTCTCATTCCTTCTGGAGTTCTCGACAAGAACTCGCAAGTCATCCTGCCCCTTGGTCACATTAGTCAATGCTTCCATAAACTGCGCCATCTGCGCATTCATCTGCTCTGTCAGTTGAGCTCTCATCTCTGCCATTTGTTCCTGAATCTGTTCCATCTGCCTTCTCTGATTGCTCCTAGTCGGATATGGGTGATTAGCCGTCTTAGAACTCCTTCTGATAACAAAACAGTGAGACATAAGATATAAGACCTGCAAAACCTGCAAATACTTAACATGTATGATATATGAATGATATGCATGAAATGTTTGTCAATTTTCAGGTATCCAAGAGTTCATCCCACTTTCAGATAGGACATAGAAACCCTGATACAAAATATATTCGAACAACAATCCACGCACGAGAATAATTCAGCAAACTGAGCATACTTCATTCAAACATAACTGAGAATTTGGGTTCATACAAACAAAACACATAACCGTGTCACAACGTGCTCATAAAGCATACAAAAGAAATCCAGAATATCAAAATACGACCCCATCCAACAATCCTGGACATGGGTGACAAACATCAGGAACACACATCAAATTAAACCCCTAGACCAAACGAATCCAATCCACAGCAGCACTATGATCGTCTGACAACAGAATGAGCTACATCCCCTCTCCGCTGGGATCGGAGGCTTGCGAGCTCTTCTTCAAGTCGAGCTGACTTGGCTTTCTCTTCCATCAACTATTTTTCTGAATCCTGCATCCTTCTCTTGCTATTGCTTTCGGACCTTCGCAACTTCGCACATTCCTGCTGCTTTCGGTACAAGCTTTCTTCCATCAAGTCATGCGATCGCCTTTGGGCACGTGTCATGCTTGAACCTTCACCTTGCGCATGCTTGAGCTTACGAGCCAATTCCGCCTTTTCGCGATCTTGAAAATACCTCTCCAAGCCAACTTCATTGTCATTTGCTCTTAGTTTGATGTTGTCCGCTTCAGTTTGAATATAGAGTTCAGCCGCAACGGTATCAGATAAAACCACGGGAGGTTGCTCATACAATGGACATGACCTTGCAAATGGCAACAACAAATCTTTCACTCTCGCTTCAACCCATTTTCGGTAAGGACCCATAGCAATAGGAACTTTCTTGCTCAAAGTATTCTGATCTCTCTTGTGAACTTTGGTCCAAGCATACGCTATCTTCTCTAGCTCCAGAGGATCTTTACCATCAGCAAAGTACACTGATTCAAACGCTTCTACATCATTCTGAGCCCTTTCCATTGCATATCCCAATTGACGATAGGCGAGTGTGGGATTGTAACTAATGCAACCTTTGGTTCCCATGAGAGGAACGTTGGGATATTGACCGCAACTAGTGATGATATTCCAAATTTTCCCCACACAATAGTTCCACCTGATGTCATAAGATGTGAGGTTAACAATCCTATCTGACCACTTAAGAGAACTCTTCTTGAGCACAAAAGGTCCTCTCACTGGGAAATGCAACATGAACCACTGATACAACAACGGAAGACAAGAACCAACAACATATCCTCCCTTCTTAATTCTCGAATGGATCGAAAAATAAGCATCTGCAAGCAATGTTGGCACGGGGTTTTTGTTCATAAAGACACAAATCGCCGCCAAACTCACAAAGTTCTCTCTTGAAGGGAATAAGACAATACCATAAATCATGATAGCAAGCAAACGACTAAAGTCAACCCACTGCTCCTTCTCAGCCGCATCCTCAGCCCTACTGATCAAAAAGCAAAGATAGAAACCAGAAACACCGCCCGATGACTTCCAATTTATTTCCACCTCCTTTAAACCCATGTGAAGAGCTTCAGCTATTTTTTCAAATCTCACAACCTCGGGAACTCGAATGAAAGGTACATCATCAGTGATTCGGATGTTGAGTATGTAAGAAAACTCCTCGAGTGTTGGCCCCAGTTGATAGTCCTGAAACGTAAAACACCTCAACTGTGGATCATAGAACTGAAACAGGGTGATCAAAGCCATTGGATCGAAAGATATTTTGAGGATGGAGAGCAAATTGCCATAATCATGATTGAAGTCACGGAGAACCTCCCCTTCCAACCGAGAACTCAAACCAATCAACCCCGAAACATCAATATCCGGAATCTTATAAGCTCTGGTATGCCTCGTACACTCTTTGACGGTATCAGTGGGAATGTCCATCTTCAACTTGGGTGAACTCCTGAATATCCCTGAAAATATGACATGCAAATGCTTATTATTATACATTTTTTTTTGCGTTTCTTTTGGAAATAAATATGCTATGATGCAAGGTGGTGGGGCTTGTTGCCGCCCACCAGGCATTCTGGACTGCCGGTAACACACATAGTACAGAGCCAAAGGTTCGGCCCCCAAATGGTATACCACACGGAACACGGAATGTCAATCCACAGAACCAAAGCCCGTAGTCAACAACACACTGGAATAGAACACAAATCACCAATCGAACAAGAACCATAGTACCCCACGAACAGGAACCACTAGTACACTCGAACGAGAACAGCGGTAACCCACGAACAAGAACCAAAGTCACCATCAATGTACCTGTTAAGCAATGATTGATTCCCGCCCCACTCACGGGTAAATCTAGGCCAAGGTAGGTCAAAAAGCCAACAGAGGATCGAATGTAGGCGTTATCATACGATATTACCTCATCCCACCAAGCTCTGCCCGTGGATACGTGATTAGATCAATCGAGCATACGCCTTCTGTCCGTCACGGCCACTCTAGTCCTAGTTCCTATGGTATCACTCATAGCCTGGGTATTGGGCCTTTTACCTCTTGAAACACCCACCCACAGATAGAAATCCAGACAGTCCAGAATATGATGCAAAAAAGTAAAAGCGCACATAGAATGCAATGCAAACAGATAAATATGCAAAGCAGTAAAAACACCCAAAGGTAAACACACAAGCGCTAGGATCGACTCGCTAGGTCCGGACCAGCAACAGGTCGAGACGTCCCCAGCAGAGTCGTCAGCTGTCACTACCGCGAAAATTAACAGAGTCACCACTAACACATTTATCCTGAAAAGGAAGGGAATGCCAGCAAACCACAAAACAAAACAACGGTCTCACGACCAGAGAAAAAGGGTAAGGGAGTCGGTTACGCGAGGGGAAGGTATTAGCACCCCTCGCGCCCATCGTACTCGATGGTATCCACGCCTGTGTCTAAATCTATGGGTGTGTAAGCAAACTACGCTAATCTGGACTAAAATGAATGCAAAATGTAGGGAAAAGAAAGGATTATGCTCGCACGGGCCCTACCCCGCTGCCTACGTATCTGTTTTGCAGAATCAGAGCTACCGTAGCTCGGCTAACTAATTTTTGTTTGTTTTGTGTTTTTTAGGTGAACGAGTTACATTCACACTCCGCTGCTCGACCTTTGGAGACTTATGGTGGAAATGGAGCGGAAATAACAAGCTCTTAAGAAAAGAAAATCAAAGAGTGTGATTTGTGTTTTAAAGAATGCATGAGGAAGACCTAAGCTAAGGGGGAAAGCTTGCTACCTAATGTTAGCATACAAAGGGTACAAATCTAAGCTAAGCTAACAACCTACGGGAAAAAGAGGAAGCAAACAAGAATATCACACAAACGAGCATCCGCTCGTAAAGCAAACAAAACCAACGGTACTGACCGAATGGTAGAAAAGCGGTCCCGCCATAGCCAAGGGGAGCAGCTCAACCCAAGTCAACCAAGCATTAGACCTCGTGAAAATGATCGGGCCATAGACAAGAGGGCGGACCCCTCTCAGCAACCAAGCCGTCACGGATCGTAAAGGAAAACGGTGCGTGCGTACACCGAGCATCAACGTCGAGCGGCGCGAGCTATAGGAAAGGCGGGGGTCCGGCTACATGAACCCTTTTCCTGACATACTCGATAACAAGATCTTGTGCAGGTTCGGAAGCAAGCAACGCATAGCGTGCGCATACCGAACGGACTCGATGAGACTGGGCGGGGGTTGATTGCTAACCCTTTCCGCGTGCCTTCCATGAGGACTTAACGGAGTGCCATATAGGACTTATTACACCGTGACTCCCTGCCGCAAAGCACAAATATAAACACACCAACAGAAACAGAGCCTCTTTCGAGGACTTGGCCAGATGAATGTCTAGGTCCTACTTCTCATGTTATTGGATGATGCGAGAAGGCGATAAAGTGCGAGAAAAGTAAAATGAAACGGGATCAATACCAAATGGATGATGATCCGTAAACTAAAGCGAAGCAAAGCGAAGAAACTAAGAATCCCGCGAGCGAGCTAGCAAAGCAAAAGCAAATGGTCAGCACACCGATTAGCCATGAAAGCACACAAAGGTCGACACGCACGTCGAGCACAACCACAATACACCTGCAAGAGGAACAAACAAACCAAACAAGCAAGTATAAAGTAAAAGGATCGTGTCTCCCGGATGTGAACACGATACAGATGGATAGGATTGTGTCCGCAAATGAAGCGGAACACTCGGGTAATAATCGTCGATCGGTGACTATCCAAAGGCCTTGCACACGGATGAAGATCCAAACCGAAGCACGAACACGACACGATACGAATGCGAACACGACACGAACACGACACGAACGCGACACGAACGCGAAAGCGAAATCCAAGGAGAGAGTGAGAGAGGGCGCACGAAATCTAGTGAGCAGAGGAGGAGAAATTCGAACTTCCGATCTTGATTCTTCAATCCATGTTCTTGATCTTGGTGAAAATTGATGAATCTTGATGAAAGTTTTATGTAATTTGTGGTTTTGATCCAAGAGAATTGAGAGAGAATTGAGAGAAAGTGTTTTTGATCTTTTTGGTGAATTCAAATTATGAGAATCCTCCCTTGATTTGTGAAGAGCAAAATGTTTATATATTGTCAACGCGAAATGTCCAAATTGCCCTCGGTGCGTCTCATTTTGGCTCGTTTTTAAGGAACCTCGATTCGGCTCTGAATTCCGAAACGAAACCAATACCATTGTGAAGATGACCAAATTCATGACTCGTCGCCGCGAGAATCATCTCAATCCGATAAGCGATGAAGAAAATACGCCCGTTTGAATGACGAGAAACGCCGATTCATCTGGGGCGACTGTGCAGAATTTTGTGAGTACCGCTCAAAGAACTCGATGAAACCCTATCTTCGGCTCAAAATCTGAACAAGCATGTGTGACGAAGAAACGAAGTTAACGAAATTTCTGAGAAAATGCCGCCGGAATGGACTTCATACGCTAAAAATCGAAGAAGTTATAAATTTTCAAACTCGGCGCGACATACTCGAAAACACACTTTTTACCGAAACAACGCGACGATTCTTAAAATTCTGGGAATTTTCCGTGCATAATTGGCCTTCGGTCTGAACTTATGAAATCTCGGTAATGATGGTACGGAGCTCCAGTTAAATTTTCAAGTGAATCCGACGAGCGGATTAGGAGATATGAATTTTCCGAGGTCCGAAACCCTACATTCAGCACTGTTTTTCACTGTGAAATCCCGGATAATTTGCAAATCTGGCAACCTTCCTCAAAGAATTGGCTTCCGGGCCGAACACGAAAGTTGTACATATCGTCAAAACAGTCAAGACAACGCGGGAACTTAGCTCATATCACTATCCAAATATGACTTGCGAATTTTCTCTTATTTCCACTGTTTAAACCATTTTTTACGCCTTTCTTCTTAAACCCATGAAAACTCTTTATTATTTTTCTTCGATTTCAGAATGACGAAATAAACGTCATTATTAACTTATAGCTCCAATAAAGAGGGCAAATTTTGGGGTGCAACAGTGTACACAAAGATTATACATTAACCCGTATGATGGAATTAGCGTAAAATACAAGTTACAAAGACTCAAAACCCTAGCATAAAGATATTAAACCTTGTGCACAAAATCCATGTCTCAAGCATGAGACTTGAGCCTCTTTATATAGCAATGTATTCTAAGATTTTCTCCTTTGCCTATTTGATTTGATTTAGTGCAGAAAATAGTTGATTCTATTGGATATGATATTCTCCTCAAATATCTCTAATATTAAGATCTAATTTGTTTCTAATTCAAATTCAAATTTAAATCTCCATTTAAACCTGATTTGAACATCTCTGGCTGTCAATCAAATCAAACAAACATCGCTAAAATAACTACCACAAATGTGATTAAATCCCAATCAGAAATTGCGCACCAAACAACCTCCATATAGCATGCTGTCAAGGCTAGATGTAGCACTGCACATGTAGGAACATCAAGTTTCACATGTTGCACTAGAACATCCAAATTTACTTTTAATCATGCATCTAAAGAATTTATTTGTAGAGTGAATCTTGGATAAAATAAGTTTGACTCAAAACTGCAATAACATCTATATGTTGAACATACTAGTTGTTACAACACACATTTTGGAACATCGGGTTCCGCATGTGTTCCTCCGCACCAGAACAAACTTAAACAAACTTCGTACTGTTTTGCATAATGCAACCAATCTAAAAGGAAAATTAATCTCCCACTTTGGAAAATTTTGGAAACATAACACTTCCAGTAGAAAACACAATTGATTATCAAAGA
The DNA here is from genome assembly GCF_029867415.1 of Vicia villosa. Taxonomy (NCBI): domain Eukaryota; kingdom Viridiplantae; phylum Streptophyta; class Magnoliopsida; order Fabales; family Fabaceae; genus Vicia; species Vicia villosa. The sequence goes on from NW_026706243.1 coordinate 14,412, forward strand.
TCTCATACTTTGAACAAACATCAACACCAACATAAGTCAATCCATCAGAGCATATATCAGCAGCAGAAGAAGAAGTAAATCCATCATAGCATATATCAAAAACAGTAGTAGTTAGAGCAGAAACATCATATTTGTAGCAGAGACAAAAATCATGAGGTAGTTGCAGACACATGAGTTTGTATGTCAGAGGTCATGAGGTAGTTACACATAAATGAGAATGTTACATTATCATTCATTAAAATGCTCCAAAACATTTAGTCATGAAATCATTCAAGATGAGTTAGTCATGCATGTACACACACTTAGTAGCCAGTAGTTAAACATCATGAGCTACTATTAACACATAGCAAGATTAACACATACGATCTGGGCCAGGTGACAAGGTCAGATGCTTCAACATGTGTGCTTTCCATAGAAAACCATAACAGTTAGAACAAATTGCATCATATAGTACTAAACACATCAAAGATCAGCAATATCACCTCCCTCACATTTAGTAGTTATTATTTAGAAAACTACCCCTTAAACATACCATTACCCCCCCTTTTTGCCACAATTTGGAAAAGGGATTCCCTAGTAATTTTGGTCAATCATCATAGAGGTTAGTATGGTAGTACATACACACGCCAGATCAAGGGTATACAATCCATCAACCAATAGTACATATGTTGAACACGATGCTGGAGCATCATGACAATAATATGTACAAAAGCACAAAGACTATCAGGTCATTACAACATCAAACAAAACATGCCCACATACAAGGGCCAAAATGAAGCAAAAACACTTGTAATAACTAGCCTTTAATCTCCAGGTAGAAGGCTCCAAACCTCAACTTTTTAGATCAAAATCCAATCTAATCAGTCCACATCTGACTCAGAATCACTTGAGTGACTAGATTCCATTAGTTCTGCAATTCTATCTTTCTTATCTTCTCGGGATTCAAATTTGTGATCATTATATTCTTAGTGACAGATCTTCCCCTAGAAGGTTCAACAATGGTGATGTTACTCTTAACATTCCCATACAAAGAGGAACCAACTCCTTTGGTCTTATTTGTCAAGGACACAAGAAGTTCACCAACATTCTTAGGTTCATCAATTTCTTTGACTGGGAAGTTTCCGGTTAATTTCTTTGGAATTTTGATTCATCATGAGGATAAACTTGAAATATTAGAGAGGGATCTATTATCATAATAAAAGAATTTGCCTTATTTTGTGTGCCATAGTTGTCTTAGGGGAGAGAAACGCATTTCTAACATGGAACGATTCCTAGGTAGCATTGATTTCAACAAGGTTTCATAGATATAGATACCAAGATCATTACTTGACTTTTCAACCTGGATTACATCCCATCCTTTGGAGAATATGTCTCTGAACAGTTTATTAGTGACAATATTGTTAACCCTAAAATTTTACTGGGTCCCTACATTGGACGTCAATTGTACTTGATAAAAGTATAATACATGACAACCCTTTATAATGTTGAGATGTCAGATATTTTTAATATTGTTATGGAGTTAGAGTAAACTCATGCGGAGTGGTAACAAGCTCTATATACTAGTTTTTAAGGGTTCAATTGAATGTCGTGGTTTAAGTTCAACATGCATTATAAGATTAAAAAATAACAAATATTAAAGATATTTGTTTGATTAATAAAAAATACAAAGAATTTCATATAGATCATTAATAATAAATAATAACAAATGAAACATTATCAGACTCAATTAAATTTTAATAAATGTAAGTTAACTAATTTTACTTAATATTAAATACAAAAACAGATAATGTTAGTGGGAATATGTCGGTGTGTTACGGAAATCAATTGGAGGAGTCCGATATTCGAAAAAATAATTCTAGACAATGGGACTTTTTGGAGAATGATGTAGCAAACAAACTCTTGTCGACTATAGTAGATTTGGGGGTCGTGGATGCGGAGGGACGTAACAAACTAATCTGTAAGTTAGAGGAGTTGGAAAAAGGAGGAGGTTTAGGAGTGAAGGCAAGGAGGGAGAATAATATGGGGATTCAATGATTATTGGCTCCTTAAATATTAGAGGGGGAGTGAATTTACTCAAGAGGAGAAAAATTTCTTCTTTGATCAAAATAGGAAAAGCGGATATTTTTTTGTTACAAGAAACCAAGATAACTAGAATAGAGGATGCTATGGCCCATAGTTTTTGGACTTGTTCGGAGCTGGGTTTTTCGTTTTCTAATTCTTTGGGAAGATCGGGGGGATTGCTTACATTATGGAATAAGGATAACATTGAAGTATTCAGTAGTTTTAAAGGGGATAGGTATTTAGGAATTAAAGTGTGGTGGAAGAATAACTTATACTATGTGGTGAATATCTACTCTTCATGCGATTTGAGAAAAAAGAAAACCTTATGGAATGACTTTCTAATTTTAATGGAGAAATACAAAGATGGTGAATGGATTTTGGGTGGCAACTTCAATGCCATAAAAAATGATAGAGAAAGAAGAGGAAGGGCGGTCTCAAATAATCCTAGGGAGGTGGAGTTATTTGCGGAGTTCATTAATAAAAGTTCTTTGGTGGATATTCCTTGTAAAGGGAAGAAATTTTCTTGGTATGGAGGAGATGGTAAGTCGAAGAGTAGAATTGATCGTTTTCTCTTATCTAATATTGTTGTTAATAGGTGGGAGGTTATTGGCCAATTCATTGGAGATCGGGATGTATCGGATCATTATCCGATTTGGTTGAAGTCGGATAAATATAATTGGGGTCCTAAACCTTTTAGATTCAATAATGAGTGGTTTTCTTATGATTCTTTTGTTCCGTTTGTAGAGAAGGAATGGAAAAATTTGAAGATTGAAGGTAGATGAGATTTTGTGCTAAAAGAAAAGCTTAAGCTTCTTAAAGATAAACTTAAATGGTGGAATAAGGAGGTGTTTGGGAGGATCGATTTGGATAGGGAGGAAGGGGTTCGGGATATGAATATAGTCGATGAGAACTTGGACTCGAGGGACATTTCTTCTTATAATGTGAATCTTAATATGAGAAGGGAAGGTTGTAGTGGATTTTGGAAGAATTTAAGAATTAAAGAGAATATGCTTCTTCAAAAATCTAGAGTGAAATGGATTCAATAGGGAGATTCGAATAATGGTTTTTTTTCACAAGGTGATGAAACAAAAAAGAAGACAAAATCATATTGGGCCAATTTTTACCTCGAATGGAGTGGCGGAATCGGTGGAGGAGGTGAAAGAAGCGGTTGTTAATCATTTTGGGGACAAGTTTGTTGAAACGGAAGAGGTGAGACCAAAGTTGGACGGAATTCCTTTTAAATCTATTTTCATGGAGGATGCTTTGGGTCTTGAAAAACCTTTTCTTGAATGTGAGATTAAAGAGGCGGTTTGGGATTGTGGTGGAGCGAAAAGTCCGGAGCCGGATGGGTATTCTTTTCTTTTCATAAAGAAGTGTTGGCATTTCCTTAAAGAAGACTTCATTATTTTTTTTCAACTACTTTTTCGAGGGAAGGTATATTTCTAATGTGGTTTCCTCTTCTTTTTTGACTTTAATTCCTAAGTCTAAAAATCCTTTGAGTTTAGATGATTATAGACCTATATGCTTGGTAGGATGTATGTATAAAGTGGTATCTAAGCTTTTGGCGGGGAGATTAAAAGGTGTGCTCAATTCTATTATCTCCAGTTGTCAAAGTGATTTTGTGCCCGGTAGACAATTGTCGGATGGTGTTCTTGTGGCGAATGAGGTGGTGGATTTTGCTAGAAAATAAGGGAAAATCTGTGTTCTTTTTAAAGTGGATTTCGAGAAGGCTTATGATAAGGTTAGTTGGAGTTTTTTACGATACATGTTTAAAAGAATGGGGTTTGGGGATAAATGGATGAAGTGGATGGAATTATTGGTTTTTAATAGTAGTATGTCGGTAATTGTTAATGGGAGTCCTACAAAGGAGTTCCAAGTTCACAAAGGGTTGAGACAAGGAGATCCTCTCTCCTCGTTTCTCTTTGTTTTAGTGGCGGAAGGTTTATCGGGCCTTGTTAGAAAATCTATAGAAGTGGGGGAATTTCAAAGATTTTATATAAAGGATTCTTGTTAGGTTGATATTCTTCTATTTAATGATGACACTTTAATTATGGGAGATGGAAATTGGAAACATGTGAGGGCGACTAAAATGGTGCTTCGGACTTTTGAACTAGTTTCGGGACTTGGAATTAACTTTCACAAAAGCAAATTGATTGGCATAAATTCTAGCAATCATTTTTTGGATGCAGCTTCTTATTTTCTTTCTTGTAAGAGGGAACAAAGTAACTTTTATTTTCTTGGTATTCCGATAGGTTTCAATCCAAGGATGGAAGCTACTTGGAATCCTCTTGTGCTAAAGATGAAGAATCGCTTGGAAGGATGGACAAATCGCTTCTTGAACTTGGGAGGTAGAATTACTCTTTTAAAATCCGTGCTTCGTTCTTTAGCCATTTTTACAATGTCTTTTTTCAAGATGCCAAGAGTGGTGGTGAAGAAAATTACGAGCATCCAAAATAAATTCCTTTGGGGGAGATGGCAATTGGAAACATGTGAGGGCGATTAAAACGATGCTTCGGTCTTTTGAACTAGTTTCGGGACTTGTAATTAAATTTCACAAAAGCAAATTGATTGGCATAAATTCTAGTAATCATTTTTTGGATGTGGCTTCTTATTTTCTTTCTTGTAAGAGGGAACAAAGTAACTTTTATTTTCTTGGTATTCTGATAGGTTTCAATCCAAGGAAGGAAGCTACTTGGAATCCTCTAATGCTAAAGATGAAGAATCGCTTGGAAGGATGGACAAACCGCTTCTTGAACTTAGGAGGTAGAATTACTCTTTTGAAATCTGTAATTAGTTCTTTAGCCATTTTTACAATGTCTTTTTTCAAGATGCCAAGAGTGGTGGTGAAGAAAATTACGAGCATCCAAAATAAATTCCTTTGGGGATGAGTAGAGGAAAAGAGAATAATTCATTGGATAAAGTGGGAGGATGTTACTTTACCTTTTGATAAAGGGGGCTTAGGAGTGAAAAATATTGCTTTATTTAATTTGGCTCTTCTTAATAAGTGGAGATGGAGAATTCTTGAAGGGCAAAAATGTTTGTGGTATAACATTTTGAAGTCCCGTTATGGAGACTTAACTTTGCATATTTTTGGGGACGGAAACGATAGTATAGCTCATTCTTCTTGCTCCTTTTGGTGGAAGGATATGATAAATATTGATTCTTCTTCTTTATATGATCCCATTGTTGTCAATAGTAGGTTCTCCGTTCATAATAGTTTTTTTACTCCGTTTTGGGAATCTACTTGGTTGGATGAAATTTCTTTGAAAGAGGAATTTCCATAATTATTTGAAGTATCTAGTTTGAAGAGAGTTTCAGTGGCGGCAATGGGAGGATGGAGGGAGGGAAGGTGGCATTGGGGTGATTTGGGTGTTAAAGTGGAAACGTTGGGGGAGGCCGCGAGCGCTAACAAACTTGAAGAGTTGATGGGCCGATTGGAGGATTTTGACGGGTGGAAGGATGGTAGGGATTCAATGATTTGGCGTGGTAATTCGAGCTTGGATTTTTCGGTATCGTCGTGCTATGAATTTTATGACCAGCTTCGGATTCCTTATGGTGCTCCTAATAAGTGTGATAGAGCTTTTGGGTTACTCTGGCTTACGGAAGTTCCGTTCAAAATCAAGACTTTCGGTTGGAGACTTTTTCGCAATAGACTTCCCACAAAAGATCTTTTGTTGTTTAGAGGTATTCCTTTATCTTTTGATTGTTTGAATTGTGTTTTGTGTGGGAATTGTGAAGAAAGTATGAAGCATTTATTTTTCAGTTGTGAGGTGGTTAAGAAGATTTGGAGGGAGATAGCATGGTGGGTTGGTAAAGGGGATAGTAGTGAGGAAGAGTGCATGGATCACTTTTGGAATGACACCACTTTTTCAAAGAAAAAAGGGTGAAGGAGAGGAAGTTAGGGGTTGTTTGGCTTGCTACTTCATGGACCCTTTGGTTGCTTAGAAATGAGGTGTGTTTTCGGAAGGATAAGTGGAGTGTGAATGATATTATTTGGAATGTGAAGATGCTTGTTTGGAAGTGGACTTTTTATGGGAAAATTACTCATTCCAACTTCTCTTTTTACGAGTTCTCTAAGGAACCTTTGTATTTCCTCTCGTAAAGATATTTGATTTGTAATTTTCTTTTTAGCGGGTTTTCCCGTTTCCTCTTATAAGCGGGTTGGAGAACCCTTTGTTCTCCCTATAATATATCTTGCTTATTAAAAAAAAAACATTGATCGAACTATTTTTAAATAAATAAGGGATAAAATCATGTATATGGCATTTATGGTTGCTAAGAAACTCTAATCTAACATTTTTAGACATTCCATCTGGCATATTAAGGCAAAATGTTTAATTTTTGTATTTTTCACACACATATTCAAACATACCATCTAATCTATTTTTATGTTTTAATCTGTACAAATTTGATACATAATGGAATATAAAGATATTGATTTTAATTTATGTTTGTAATACTAAAATTGAAATTAAATATTTTATACATTACATAGATAAATTTTTAATGTAAATTAATTTTAAATCGACTAAAATCAAAGAAAAATGACTAAAATTAAAAAATATTTACAAAAATATAAATCATATAAATTATAAAATTAAAAGAAAATCAATATAAAATAATGTTATACTATCATCCAATAAACTAGAGCTGTCAAAATGAGCTACCCGGCCCATTTAGGGTCGGCTAGCCCATTTTAACAACTCTACAATAAACGATCAACTTCCTGCTAAATTATATTAATTTTTTAAAACGACTTGACATATTATTATTTTTTTATTGGACAATAGTTTAAAATTTCTTAAACTATACTCAAAATTAAAACTAAAAAATAAGATATAGCAAATAAAAAATCCAAACGATAAGACAAAATAAGTCACTATTATATTAGTGATTGATTTGATGGTTAAATATGTTCAAAGTCTCTTTAATTTACTTTTACTTTCTCATTCTTTAAAAAAAATTTGTTAAAGAATCTTTCATCTAAAGTTAAGAATTTTAATGTTAGGTCTCTCTCGCAATTTAATGACAATTTTTATAATTTAGCAATTGAATTAGCAACGATTTTTAGCAACCTTTTTATTATTTAGCAACTGAATTAGTGACGACTTTTGCGATAGTTTTATTAGGATGGATTAAAAATTAAAATTTCTAAGGGAAAATTATTTAACTAAATTTTTTAAGAGGACAAAAAGTGAAATGGCCTAATTTTAGAGATATTTTAAACATATTTAACCTCGATTTTAAATTAAGTTACACTTATATTAAATTAGTTGATTTTTTATTTAATTGAAAATAATTTTCATTTAAATATAAAAATTCTAAAATTAAATTTTTTATTTTTTTTTATTTTATTGGTCTTCATCGATAATACTCCAACTACTACTACCTAATTAGAGATAGATATGTGTTGAGTCAATTTAGTTTAGTTCAACTCGATAAAATTAATTTAATTAAAAATTTTCAAAAAAATTTGTTTAAACTTGACTCGATAAAAATTCACAAACTATTCAGTTTAATTCAATAACATGAACTCGCTTTAATTCATAAACTAACATATAGCCAAAAACTAAAACAATAACAAATTTAAAATGTTAATTCAGGATGTATTAATTTAAACAAAGTTCAATGAACTATTATAGAAAAATAAATTTTAACTCTTGGAATAAGTGTTAGAGACTTACTCCAAATCTTAACTCTTGATTATCATTAATCTAACGACTTTAATTGATCTTGTATTTTATAATTATTTTTAGAAATATTTTCTAATATAAATAATCAATTAAAACTATTAAATTAATAAAAACTAAAGGTTAAGATTTGGAGTAATAGGCCGTTTGATTGACTTTTTAAAAACTGTTTTTTCTTTTCCAAAATTTAAAAACTAAAAAGTCGTTTGGCTTATAAATTTTAAAAATTGTTTCCTACTGTTTTAAGTTTGGTTGTTTTGAAAACTAAAAAACCAAAACAGGTAGATTGTGTTTTGCTTTTGTGTTTTGCTTTTGACTTATGAGTATTTTATCTCTTAAAACTCAAAAACACGGAATTAATGGCCTAGTTTTTTTTTTTTTTTTAATTCTAACAAAAACAAACTGTATTATATTTTTGTAGACAAGTGGTGACTCATAAAAAGTATTTCTTCTAGCTTAAATTTTAAGCTACATTAAATTCTAAAAAAAAAACTTTTATATTATATGTATAATTAAATTATATAATAATATAATATTGTAATTATTTTATATTAACGACAATGCTGCTACTAAAAATTTTGATTTAATTTTCAAATATTTTTCTATTACACATTATAATAGATTGTTTTATTTTAATAGTTATTACTCATTTCTTATATATTTAAGTGCTAAACATTATTTTTTTTAATTCTTTTAAAAACAGTTTTTCAAAATTTAAGTGCCAAACAAATTTTCTCATTTCTTAATCTTTCAAACTAAGAAAATGCTAATCAAGTTTTTTTTTTGAAACAACAAAGAAAAATAATAATATTAACATAGTGGCATGAGACATGCCAGAATCCTTACAGTAAAGAAGTATGAAAACAGACTAAGACACTCTTTAAGTGATTAAAATAATAATTATTTTTAAAAATGCATGTATTCAATGTATTAAAAATGCTTTGGAAATTGAAATATTGATTTTTTTAAAAAATATTTACTTTATTTAATATGCTTAAAGAGTGTCTTGAGGACACTCGTTGACAAGACCTTTAAAACAATTTTCAAAATTTAAGTGCCAAACTTATATTTTTTTCTTTTTTTTAATAAATGTTTTCAAAACATATATATATATATATATATATATATATATATATATATATATATATATATATATATATATATATATATATATATATATATATATATATATATATATATATGTTATTAGTTTTTTAAATTATATTAAAAAAATTTATAAATTAGTACTATATAATGTGCTTCAAGTTTGTTATCCATATTACAAAAACAAAAGATAATAGATTTCCAAGGTAAATATTCCTAAAAAATGGCTAGGCACATTTGCCAATCTTTTCTCTTGGGACTTTTATGCATTGGATTGGTCCTGGCTTCGGGTAAGTAAGAAACATGTTAACTTTGCTATTTTCTAACATTAATTTTTATTCTTTTGAGTTTTTGTATCTTATTTTTATAGCAGAACCAACAGTAGCAGATTTAATCGATCCAAGTCTTGACTGCACTGGTCATGAAGGACCATGTGATGATTGCAAAGAAAGGTGTGTGGCTCAAGGATTTAAAAAAGGAGGTGCATGTTTGGGAATGGGATGGCCTCTTTGTTGTTGTGAAAAGAATTGAAAGAAATTACATTGAGTAAACTTAATAACAAGCATATCCTTCATTAATGTTTTATCTACACTTAATTGTGATTGAATTGCTTAATTAAAAATATGTAAGATGAAATAAAACTTCAATCTATTTTTTTTAGTAACGAATTGTTTTTTTTTTCTTATGTTGTGAATTCAATACCATTAACGAAGTATAAAATAAGGAAAGAATAAAGAACAAGGAAGAAAAAGAACACATGAATTGGTTATAACTGATATTCTTTTACTTTCTCTTCAAACAAGATTATAAGTGTTACAAGAATAATAAATAACCCTCTCACCCTAAATTAGGATTTGCAGTATGCAATGATGAGAGACTAGTATGCTATTTGTAATAAAACCTAACATACTAACTAATGTGTTTTTTCCACGAGGCTCATTACACAAGCTAACTTAATAAACAAAGCTAACTTAACAAATTAGGGTTTACACACTTAAACCTAATTTAACATGCTAACAATCCTAGCATCTTCGACACCAGCATGTGAACAACCTTCGACTTCATGCTTAATCCTGTCGAACCAAGAAGCTACCCTTCAACCATACTAGAGTTCGATCCAATATCTCACAAATCTCCACCTTGGACCTAACTCTATAACATCAAGGGAACAAACTAGTTTTCTTCATGCAGCTTTATCAACTACATACAGTGAAAAAACATGCAACTCGACAATGTCTTGGTGATCATATCAGCAACATTATGATCTATCAAAACCTTCAGCACTTGGACTTCTCCACGCTCGATTACTCCTTTGACGAAATGCAACCTCACATCGATGTGCTTAGTTCGCTCATGATATGTTGAGTTCTTCGACAGGTGTATTACAATGTGACTATCACATTTAACAGTGATGCCTCGACCTTGAAGTTTCAGCTCCTTTGCAAAACCTTCAAGCCAAAATGCTTCTTTCACAACTTCAATTAAGGCAATATACTCCACTTCGGTGGTTAATAGAGCAACAACCTTTTGAAGTGTTGCTTTCAAACTAATTGCAGTGCCAAACATAGTGAAAACATGTCGAGAAATAGATTTTCTGGAATCCATACAACCTGCATAATCAGAGTCGACGTATCCTTCGATTACTACTTTACTATCTTCACCCAGGCTCCACCATAAATTAGGACCCTATTCAGAGACCCATTTATGTTCCTTAAAATCCACTTCAATGCTTACCAGTGAGCCTTTCCAGGATTCTCCATGTACCTGCTTACAAGACTTACTGCATATGCTATGTCGGGTCTAGTACAGACCATAGCATACATCAAAGAACGAACTATGTTAGCATATGGGATGCTATTCATATAGACTCTTTCGACATCAGTACTGGGACACTGATCAATACTTAACTCAAATTGAGGGTTTGTTGGAGTCACGACAGGCTTTGAATTCGACGTACCAAACTTGTTGAGAATCTTTCGTAGGTATGCCTCTTGAGATAAGCATAATTTTGACTGCTTTCTATCTCTTCGAATGTCAATTCCAAGAATCCTAGATCCAGCTCCCAGATCCTTCATATCGAACTCCTTATTGAGTTCAGCCTTCACCCTCATTACATCTTCGACATTGTTGCTTGCTATGAGAATATCATCCACATAAAGCAACAAAATAAAAAATGAATTACCAGGCCGAAATCGAAAGTGAACGCAATGGTCGAACTGCCTTCTAATGAAACTTATGCGTGCCATGAACTTGTCGAATCTCATATTCCATTGTCGAGGAGATTGATTCAGCCTATATAAAGATCTACTTAGCTTGCACACATAATATTCCTTCCTATTTTTGACATACTATTCAGGTTGCCTCATCAAGATTGTTTCATCTAGATCACCATACAAGAACGCAATCTTCACATCCATATGTTCCAGTTCAAGGTTGAACTGTGCCAACATGGTGGCTTAATGACTCTTCTTGACCTATCTCTTGCCAACAGGTAGTCATCGACAGTTTCCTAATCTTCCTCGGCATCTTCTTCTTCTTCTTCGACTTCATCAAGGATATGCAATTTAGCATCAACATGCTCCACCTCAACAGGATTCTCTGCCTGTTCCAACTCTTCGTCAGATGTTTATGTATTTCGACCAACATCATCAGTTTTCTTAAATGTCATTTCAGCTTCATTAAAAACTACATCTCGACTGGTGATACTCCTTTTGTGACCTGGCTCTAGGCACTATAGCCTATAAGCTTTGACTCCTTCAGGATATCCCATGAACATGCATTTTATAGCTCTAGGTTCGACCTTGTCTTGCCTAATGTGAGCATATGCTATGCAGCCAAATACTCTCAGTTGGTCGAGATCTGGTGGATGTCTCGACCAAATTTCTTCAGGTGTCTTCATATCTAACGCTGTCGAAGTACATCTGTTTATCAGATATATTGTCCCGACCAAATACACTTTTATTTTTCATTAAATATGCATAAATATGGAAAAATATTGTTTCACATTCCTAGTTCAAATTTTTTCAAGTTCACATATATCATAGTGTATCAAATCTAAGGTAAGAAATCTCATTTTTATATTAGTAATAGATAATTTAAGAGTTTATCTTAAGTAAATCAAGTTCAAGATTTTAAATTTATTTATTTCACAAGTCTAGAATGTTTAATCAAAAATAGTTTAGAGGACAATTACATTTATTTGAATAGTTTTGATGATAATAATATAATTAAGAACATTTAATATTTTAATATTTTTTTTTTAAAATAAAATAAAGTCATCTAAATGAATATTAAATATATTGAAGTAAACCTAAATAAAACTTTAATTAGCATCCAAACATTGAGAATTTAACTATCTAAACACTTTCAAAAAGCAACAAGGTATGCCTTCAAATCATCTTCTTCCGGAGTTAGTTATTTCCAAGGAAATCCATACTTGTTCGAAGTCTTCAAAAACTTATTTAGATTTCAATACTTGGGATACCCGCCTTCACATCTATACGGCTTCAAACTTAGGGGCAAGATGAAGGGTACTCAAGAAAAATGTATAAACTCGAGTGGGCTTCGCGGCATTGGGGTACAACCAAAAAATAGGGATCTTTGAAATTTTTTAGGTTTTTGACAAACATGTCATACATTTTCTTCAACTGGCATAGGGAAAGTAACCATTCCCCCCACTCGATTAGCTGCACATTGAACATATGGAAGAACAACTTCAAAGGCGATATTGTATTCCTATATTCACAACAATATTTTAATACTTTTACATATGCCCAACTCACTGGGTGCAATTGGGAAGGAGAAATCCTCAAGTAATTAAAAACTTTCACTTCAACGTCATTGAAAAGAAGTCTAAACCCCATTCAAGAAAACAAAACACTTGTAAAGAGGCATTAAGCACCTGTTGAAATAACTAAACTAAATTATGTGCCTTGTTTAAAACATCTCGATGATCATTTTCTAAATTATGTGCCTTGTTTAAAACTAAGTAGTCCCTAATAACTCCACTTCCACCCAATGGTACCGATCAATATCAGTAGGAAGCTTAAGGCCTTGTTGGTCTCTAATAACTCCACATCCACCCAATGGCCTGAATCATTTATGTATTATTCCATTATCTCTAGGTTCACCACAGGAAATTTAACCAAAGTGAAGCCATGACCATCTTCCCTAATGTCAGAGTTAGTGTAACACCCCAATTCTACCCAAAGCATTTAGGCAAGAAAATATCAGAGTATTAAAATTTCATACAACACAATTAGGATGTTACACTAAGTAACCAAACAAACACCTAGAAAACAAACGGACATCAGCATGGCCAAAAGCATACAACACCTGCCAATAAAATGATACATAACACACGGGAGATATGAACATATATATATATATATATATATATATATATATATATATACGTATAGCTCTCACTCTCAAAGAGGAGTTTTCCAAAATAAAGTGTTTACAATACACAATGGCACGTTATCACATATTCATGTTCAAAAGAGTCATATACAAATAAATAACAACAGACTCCCGACTACCCAGTGTTACATATCAGAGCAACCGACAAGACCAACTGGAGAACTACCTCTTCCAAAAGACTCCCAAAGCGGCTAATCTGCAGGATGCCACTCAAGCATCAAATCAGCAGAAGGGTGAGAATATAATTTATGATGAAAAGCATGACAAATATAGTAATGCCAACAAGTATCATCAAGAATCATACAACAAAGTAATCCACTCATTTAACCACAATTAATATATAAGTAATGTGACACATGAATGATAACATAAATTATAAAGACAGACAATGATGAATGAGACTCGACTATGCATATGCATGTGGTACCAATTCCGGAGTAAACTCCTCCTTGTCATTATGACAAATACACCTTGCCGAGCATTATGCTGGGACTTTATTCCACTCAGGAAGCCCGCAGGCTGTCGTCACCGAGCATGTAGCTCCCACTGATGACCTCTTGCCACTCAGGCTAATATACTGTTACCGAGCATTAAGCTCCTACTGGTAACCAATGCCCGCAGGCCACCTGTTAATAGCATTCCGCCATTAACGTATTGAAATGTTATGCTGTGCAAATACATGACTCTATTACATGACAACAACATCATCAACAATATAACACGGTCACATACTCACGTTACACCGTTTATATTCTGTAACACCCCATATTTTCTAATTTTAATTTAATTGGAAATTAAATTATTAATTAGAATTATTTTGGTATTTGGTTGAATTATTGTAGAATTATGGATTAAGGGCCATTGGGTCGGATGGTGAGGTTAGTAGTATGGGGGTGCTAAGTGAGTAAGCCCATTACTAACTATTTTATGTTTTCATAAAATAAGGGAAATAAGGAAAAAGAGTCAGAACGTGAAAAATGAGAAGTTGAAGAGAAGAGCTGAGGAACGTAAAGAGGAACCAAAGAGGAAGAGGACCAAAATGAAGAATTTGGCTAAGGTAAGGGGTGATTACTCTAATTATGTAGTATTATGATTTTGATGATGATAGGATTGAATTAAGGGATTAGAATCTCTATTTGGGATGTTAGGTTTTGTGAAATACCAACACTGACATGTATGATTTGATGAATTGACTGCAATTGATGATGTATTATTGTTACATGGTGTTGTGGTATGTTGTTTGTGCATTAGAATCATGTATTTGGAGTATTTTGATGTTATCGATGATCAATTTCGTAATGGTATGAGTTGGTATGTGTTTGGGATGCATAAAAGCCTTAAAAATCATGTTTTTCAGCTTCTGGGTTCGTGGGAACCGGTTCCCATGTGGGAGGAACCGGGTTCCACTGTGTTAGAACGTTAAAAATGGCATTTTTGGGTCCAGGAACCGGTTCCCATGTGGGACGAACCGGGTTCCAGTACAAATTCCAGCAGCACGTTTTGAAAACTGTTCTAACTTTAAAAGCTTCTAATTTTCAAACCGTAAGTCCGTTTTATACGCCGTTTTGGACGTTGTTCCTTAAATTGAATGCTTTACCATATGAAATAAAGAAAACAATAATAACTTGATTTTATTTTGAAAAGTATCGTTTTCTTCAAATGTGGTTTATTCTTGTTTTGCATAGTTGATGAGGTGCAATGAATTGTTGTTTGCATAATTGAATATGTGCAATGATGTGTGCTGTTATAATGTGATTGCTTCTGCTTTTTATGCAAATGGATGTTGTTCGTGGTAAATATGGTTATTATGTGTTTTGATGAGTGATGATGCAGATGGATGTTATTCATGGTAAATGTTGTATCATGCGTTTTGATGGATGAGGATGATTGATTTGTTTTGAATGATGCTTATACATGTACATACTTGTTGTGACGTTATTGGTAAGATGTGATAAAGCGATGTTAAGCATCGGGTTGATGATGATATAAGTATGTGACATGTGTGCATTCATTCATAAATCATTTGCATTGGAAGGCTAATTCCCATTGTGCGGAGATTAGCAAGCAGTCATCGTGTGCCCATGTGGGGTGTGAGCGATGAGGCAGTAGTCGTGTGCCCATGTGGGGTGTGAGCGACTAAAGGGCAGTATCAAAGAGAGAAGTCATGTGAATGTGATTCACGAATTTTGGTACCACATGCATAAGAGTCTGCATGGTCTTTGTATAAATTGTGACATGTCAGGATGAAATCCGGTGTTATGATTGTGTGGTGTTATTGGTGCATATTTTTGACTTATGCTTGTGATTGGTATGAATTGATAAATCTGAATATGCTAAGTAGGGTGGATAATTGCTTATGAAATTCTATATCTGATGATTTATAATGCTATTTAATTATGATGTAGTCTCACCCTTACTTTGATGATTTCAGATTGAAGTAGCGGTTTAAGCGATCGGTGAGGATGACTCGTAGAGTTTATCCGGTTATGTGGAGTCGTGTCGGTCATGCTCTGATCTTGTAACACTGGGGGTCGATAGTCTTAGAGTTACTTGATATACATCGTTGTCATTATTGGTTATGGATTATGTATTGTTGATTTGTTTAGATATGTTTCTTAACATTGTTAAAATGAGTTTCCGCTGTGCTAAACACATGTTTTGATAATTGGTTTAATTCTAATAAAGCATGACAAACGACTTGGTATTTTATTCATTTTATTAATTGTAACATCCTTGTTGTATAATTACTCTGATCTTTATTATATTTTTCGCGGGGGTTTTTAGAAGGGTGTTACATATTCTATCCAAAAGGATACATCACCAATTAATAACATCGTTATCAATTATATCACACCATAATTACCACACGGGCATTAATAAGCACACAACACACATTCACCATCAAAACATACTGGCCACATCGGCATAGATGAACGTATAACACACTTATACGCATCAAATTAATATTGGCCATCGGCCCACAACTTCATCAATACATCATCAACCAGTTGTAATAACAACAATTCAACAATGATAATACATCATTCTCATAACAACAATTACTTGCCATAAGGCCACACATCATGTTAACAACAAACAACCAAACATCGTCACATATCAAGAATGAATATTCATTAATATAAAAAACATACGAACATGATTTCATGTTAATCCACACATCAACAACAATTGCAACCAAGCACTATGATTATTTACCAATCATATCGCGCATATAAATAATTATGTGTTTTCATCAACCACGCCTCATAACCAATTAATCACAAGCTAACCAAGCCTATACTATCATATAGAACATCCAACTAGCTTCCTAACGCTTCGAACGGCGCATAAAACAGAGTTACGGATCAAAAGTTATGAAGTTTCAAAGTTTTGGAAAAACAGAAAATGATGTTGGCCGCTTGAGCTCCGCTCAGTGGACCCAGCCAGAAGCGAGCCAAAGAAAACTCCGCTCAGCGGACCTGCGGAAACCCAGAAAAAACCAGCACGAACCAGAACTGTTCTAACCCTCTTATACCCACCAAAACCACTCCAAAACATCATTATAACACCAATACAACACATACAAACCATAGAAACAACCTAACATCAAACTTTTCATGGTTGATTCTTCAATATTTCTCAAAACCTAACATTTTATTCAAACTCAATCAAGCCATGGAAATGCAAAAGAAAGCATGATCAATCACCATAACACAACAAGGATATGATTCTATACAAAATACCAACCATGACATGTTTGAATCTTACTATATCATGAAAACCTCACAACTTCTTACAAAACAAGCAAGAATGGAAAACATGGAAAGGATGAAGAAGATGAACAAGAACAAGACTATAAGAATCATACATCCAAGATAAATTAGATTCACCCCCTTACCTTTGTTTGATTCTTCATCTTCTCCAAAATCCCCTTCTTCACTTTCTCTCCATCTTTGCTCTTCTTCTTTCTCTCTTCCCTTTCTTTCTCTTCTTTTTCTTTCCACCCTTTTTCCTTTCTCACAAATATCTCTTTCTTATAAAGAAAATATCTACCCCGCGGAAATGACCAAAATGCCCCTACGCTCAAATATCGTTCAAACGCCCCCAAAACGCGGAATATTACCTTAATAATATTTCTAGTATCAAAAATATGAAAACCTTCAATTAAATATTAGTCCGCTATCCCGAACTAATACCGACTGAAACGACTCCAAAAACGGTAAAATTCCAATAAACGTCACAAACGTCCAAATTAAGCATATACTTATTTTTCCGGGCTTTACAACTCTCCCCCACTTAGAACATTTCCGTCCTCGGAAATATCCCAAACGCAAACAAACCTGGATACGCTCTCGCATCCGACTAACCAACTATCAAGCCACGGAAGCAACGACACAATCAGCACCAACAAAGAATCACTCTAGCTAAAAGCCAAACAACCAAAACACAACAACGACAACGAGATGCAATGCCCATACAATGCACTCATCGACTAACACCAAAACACAAGAAATAATCAAGACACAGACAACAACCCGGTCGCACAACATCCAAACAACCATGCCCAGACATAGCAGTCAAACATGTAACCAAGACATCTGGTGGTCTTATAATTCCTACCACATCCTCTGTCCATAATTTTAACTTTAACAATTCATACACATACGAACCGCGTCATTTCACGCTTCCATTGCACACTCTGATTTCCCACAACAAACAGATTTACCAATTTCATAACCAACTTCCAGCCTTTTCTAGTATTCACCAGAAACTCATTGTTCTCTCTTAACATACTCAACCTCTTAATATGCTGTGTCAGCTTGCACACCAGACAAAAGTCTTTGTATTATCCAATCAAAGGCAAAAGGCTAATCCAAACACATCCTTGTTTCACAACACAAGCCCTCATAGATCCTTAAGTGATCAAATCGTCCTCTCAGTCTGACTATCCGCTTGAGGATGATACGCCAAACTCAAACGCAACTTCGTACCCAAAGTACTTTGCGAACCTTCTCAAAATTTCAGAAATAAACCTCGGATCTCAATCTGATCAATACCTTTCGAAACACCATGCAAACAAACAAATCAACAAAATTTTTTATCAACATACCACTCGTCAGTACTTCCATCAGTTAATCCATTCTTATCGAAATAACGTGAGCAGATTTCGTCAATATATCCACAATGACCCAAATCGCCTCACAATTACTCGACGTCCTCGGCAAACCAGAAACAAAATCCATAGAAATGCTATTCCACTTCTACTCAGGAATGGATAACAGTTACATGAAACCAGACGACTCCTGACAAGTCAAACACAAATAAACAGATCCCTTCATATCCTTCTTCATTACCTTGCCACTAAAAATGACCTTCTCAAATCTTGATACATCTTAGTAGCATCAGGATGAATACTCAAATCACTACGACACACCTCATCCAAAGTCCTCTTTTCAAATCCGAACATTAGGAATACAAACTTGATCATGACATCCCATGACATTGTTCTTATCAATCCGAAGATCACCATATTTATCTTTGACTAATAAATGTCATCTTATCAACCCATTCAAATCCGATTTCTGACCTTTTCTAATCTCATCAAGAATACCATAAGTAAGCTTCCGCATATAAAGCTCAACACCTGAAGAAGTCACTTTACAAACCCAAGTCAAATCCCACAACTGTTTCAACAATCACAATACTCGAATCATCAACATAGACGTATGCAATGGTTTCTCATATTCAACTCGTTCTGATCAAACAAATACTTCAAACTCTTGTAGTCGCTTACACACACAAATCTCGAACCGAATAATTAGTGCCTTCAAATTTCCCAAACAGAAATAACAACTTCCAACTCTAAATCTTGTGACAGATAAATCCTTTCAAAAATCTCAACTTGCATAAAAGCATAAACCACCACTTACCCCTTTATGCATTAGAACATCTTGCAAACCCAACAAAGAAACATCCCAAAACACCACAAACAGTTCTAACAGATCCGGAAAAATCAAAATAGGAATGATAGTCAACCTCCTCTTAAACCCTTGAACATTCACTTCACTCAACCAAAAACTCACACAAGGAAACTTAGCAAACAACTTCTTCTTCCCAACACGGATAAAACAATTCTCAAATACTTAGCATGATCATCTTCACACTGATGATACCCATACCTCAAATCAAACTTGCAAAACAAACAAGCTCAAACCAACTTGATCCATCAAATATCAATCCTCGAAAGTGGATACTTTTCCTTAATTGTCACTTTTCTCAATTGTCTAAAATCGACACAAAGCCTGATAGAACCTTCCTTCTTAACCAACAAAACACATGCACCCTACGGCGACACACTCGAACGAACAAACCTCTTCTCAAAAAAATCCTTAAGTCGACTCCTCAACTCTTTCAACTCAAAAGTTGGCATCCGATACGGAACCCTCGATACAACAATAGTTCTAGGAACTAAATCCGTCAAAATAGAACTCCCAGACGAAATTCCCCTTCTTTCTATGACGAATCACTTAAACCTTCAAGAAACACTTATACAAATGCACAACTATCCGCAATTCCCACAATTGCTATTCCTCAAGAACATCCAAAGTCGTCGACAACATAAACAACATCGTACCACCTTGCACCGACTCATTCACTTCCAATATTATCAAACTAGCCAGATAAGCCTATCACGTCCAATACGATCCCGTCTACTATCAACAAGAGATTAAGGGTGATCAAGTCCTCAATTTGTCAATAGATAGCCGACAATCATAATAGAGTATAAACTATCAGTACCAACATTAATAATATTCTTTTCCAACTTTTGCTCATAGCTCAGAAGCACTATGATTCCATAATTCACAAACCTCTCAAGATCATCTGAACCAGCCAACCCGACGTCTTATAGCTACGTACCAAAACACTTCTAACAACATCTCAAAATAAAATTCCTGAGATCCTACTCAACTCTTCATACTCCTAATTCTTACTCGAGTTCCAAAACATTTCCAACAACGTCAATAACTCCTACAACAAAGTCTACCACAATACTTTCCTTAATCACTGATCCAACAACGACACCTCACACAAGGCTACTCAAACAACAACTTCACAGTCCATCAGTAGCGTTAGAGCATCACAACTCTCTAAATTCCATTCTTTAGAAATAACCAAAATCTACTCCGAGACACTCCAACTTGTTTACCAACCAAAGTCTAAAGTCCAAGTTACCTTTTCTTCATAAAACAACAAATTCCAACAACACTAGTACTGCTGCCCTCAGTAGCATACTAACATCTTGCAACTGAAACATATCCGAGAAGCATATCTTCTCCCCCACTTAGCTTCAAACCACTCCTGCGTACAACTGACTAGAGGCACAACAAGTACTGACAGTGCTCCACACACTTATCACGTATTGAGGAATTAAACAACATTAGACAACAATGGTCGGACAGACCGACTCGCTCTGATACCACTAATGTAACGCCCCAATTCTACCCAAAGCATTTAGGCAAGAAAATATTAGAGTATTAAAATTTCATACAACACAATTAGGATGTTACACTAAGTAACCAAACAAACACCTAGAAAACAAACGGACATCAGTGATGCCAAAAGCATACAACACCTGCCAATAAAATGATACATAACACACGGGAGATATGAACATATATATATATATATATATATATATATATATATATATATATATATATATATATATATATATATATATATACGTATAGCTCTCACTCTCAAAGAGGAGTTTTCCAAAATAAAGTGTTTACAATACACAATGGCACGTTATCACATATTCATGTTCAAAAGAGTCATATACAAATAAATAACAACAGACTCCCGACTACCCAGTGTTACATATCAGAGCGACCGACAAGACCAACTGGAGAACTACCTCTTCCAAAAGACTCCCAAAGCGGCTAATCTGCAGGATGCCACTCAAGCATCAAATCAGCAGAAGGGTGAGAATATAATTTATAATGAAAAGCATGACAAATATAGTAATGCCAACAAGTATCATCAAGAATCATACAACAAAGTAATCCACTCATTTAACCACAATTAATATATAAGTAATGTGACACATGAATGATAACATAAATTATAAAGACAGACAATGATGAATGAGACTCGACTATGCATATGCATGTGGTACCAATTCCGGAGTAAACTCCTCCTTGTCATTATGACAAATACACCTTGCCGAGCATTATGCTGGGACTTTATTCCACTCAGGAAGCCCGCAGGCTGTCGTCACCGAGCATGTAGCTCCCACTGATGACCTCTTGCCACTCAGGCTAATATACTGTTACCGAGCATTAAGCTCTTACTGGTAACCAATGCTTGCAGGCCACCTGTTAATAGCATTTCGCCATTAACGTATTGAAATGTTATGCTGTGCAAATACATGACTCTATTACATGACAACAACATCATCAACAATATAACACGGTCACATACTCACGTTACACCGTTTATATTCTATCCAAAAGGATACATCACCAATTAATAACATCGTTATCAATTATATCACACCATAATTACCACACGGGCATTAATAAGCACACAACACACATTCACCATCAAAACATACTGGCCACATCGGCATAGATGAACGTATAACACACTTATACACATCAAATTAATATTGGCCATCGGCCCACAACTTCATCAATACATCATCAACTAGTTGTAATAACAACAATTCAACAATGATAATACATCATTCTCATAACAACAATTACTTGCCATAAGGCCACACATCATGTTAACAACAAACATCCAAACATCGTCACATATCAAGAATGAATATTCATTAATATAAAAAACATACGAACATGATTTCATGTTTATCCACACATCAACAACAATTGCAACCAAGCACTATGATTATTTACCAATCATATCGCGCATATAAATAATTATGTGTTTTCATCAACCACGCCTCATAACCAATTAATCACAAGCTAACCAAGCCTATACTATCATATAGAACAACCAACTAGCTTCCTAACGCTTCGAACGGCGCATAAAACGGAGTTACGGATCAAAAGTTATGAAGTTTCAAAGTTTTGGAAAAACAGAAAATGCCGTTGGCCGCTTGAGCTCCGCTCAGCGGACCCAGCCAGAAGCGAGCCAAAGAAAACTCCGCTCAGTGGACCCCCCTTCGCTCAGCGGACCTGCGGAAACCCAGAAAAAACCAGCACGAACCAGAACTGTTCTAACCCTCTTATACCCACCAAAACCACTCCAAAACATCATTATAACACCAATACAACACATACAAACCATAGAAACAACCTAACATCAAACTTTTCATGGTTGATTCTTCAATATTTCTCAAAACCTAACATTTTATTCAAACTCAATCAAGCCATGGAAATGCAAAAGAAAGCATGATCAATCACCATAACACAACAAGGATATGATTCTATACAAAATACCAACCATGACATGTTTGAATCTTGCTATATCATGAAAACCTCACAACTTCTTACAAAACAAGCAAGAATGGAAAACATGGAAAGGATGAAGAAGATGAACAAGAACAAGACTATAAGAATCATACATCCAAGATAAATTAGATTCACCCCCTTACCTTTGTTTGATTCTTCATCTTCTCCAAAATCCCCTTCTTCACTTTCTCTCCATCTTTGCTCTTCTTCTTTCTCTCTTCCCTTTCTTTCTCTTCTTTTTCTTTCCACCCTTTTTTCTTTCTCACAAATATCTCTTTCTTATAAAGAAAATATCTACCCCGCGGAAATGACCAAAATGCCCCTACGCTCAAATATCGTTCAAACGCCCCCAAAACGCGGAATATTACCTTAATAATATTTCTAGTATCAAAAATATGAAAACCTTCAATTAAATATTAGTCCGCCATCCCGAACTAATACCGACTGAAACGACTCCAAAAATGGTAAAATTCCAATAAACGTCACAAACGTCCAAATTAAGCATATACTTATTTTTCCGGGCTTTACAGTTAGTCAAGTTCTCCTCCTTAATTTCCACCATAAACCCCATTATAATCTTGTCACCTTAAGGGCCAACAAATTCACTACATGACTGTAAAGCCCATCCTAGTATTAGAGTTATCACTAATCACCATGAGACTCATATGGGGTACTGCCGCTAGTGTGCGATGAAGCATCACTTATATTTCCCCCACTAGACAGGTCCGTTAAATTTATGTTTGGGTTTCCAAAGTTGGACATGGCTAAAAGAAAAAAGGGGAATAGAAATAATGGGAGAAATATATAAACATTACCTCGAGAAGCTGCAAAGATAAAGCAAAAGGGACGTTGATCAAATCACCCATAAACATAGAAATACAAGTGGATCAGGAAATCGATAAGGAAGAGCGAGTGAACGAGGAAAAGTATCATCAGATCACTAAGGAAGAATTCAAGAACTAATATGGGAATGATGTTTGAACAAAAGAAAGGAAATTTTGATCGTCGAAAGAAACCATCTTTATATAGAGAAGCAAAGAAAATGAAACTACAACTCAAATTAAGGGAAGTGTTGCATATGAAATTAACAATGGGGATCGACCTTGAAATCACAATGGCACTCGAGTACACTTGAATAAAATAAATGGAAATGCCAGTCCCTACCCTAGAGGCCTAGATGCATGTGCATGAGTTAAAGTGAAAAACACATCAGTGACGAGATGAGCATTTTATGCACATGTTCCCAAGGCCACCTGCTCCCACTCATTAATCTTTCCCACTTCGTTAAACTAAGATGGAGAATGAGGATGGCTTTATGTTGGTGGAGAATATAGGGAATGAATGGTCTAGAAGGGTGTTAAATACACCATTCCCCTAAAACCATTTTTAAAAAATATTTTCTATTACAAAATATAAGTTTAATAAAATGATGCATAGATGGAAGGAGAAAACAAGATATAGCGGATGGTTTGAAAAAATATGTTTCAATCTCTACCAAAATTACATGTAATGATAAAAAATCAACACAACCTAGATAGATGAGGTTGCTTTGACAAGCAATACAACAATGATCATAACAAAAATTTTGCAATTAGATGGTGAATCAAACTAAAGAAAAAATTTGATACAATTATAATCAAAAGATACAATAATCAATGAATTATATCCATAAAAAATATAAACTTATACAACAAATCACTATAATCAAGATAATGATCTAGATAAAATGATATTCTAGAAAAGAAAACAACTTTAGACATAAAATATTATGTAGGAATGTAAAATAAATAGGGAGAATAATAATGTACACCATATTTATAGTTGTTCAACTCATTCATCCCCACAAAGCTTAATACACTCTTCAATGGTCTTACCGCTAAAAAGTATAGGGTCTTACACTATTTGAAAATTTAATATACAAGTATTCTTAGTACAATGGATGATCAATAATTTGAACACTAAAAGACAACTGCTTTAGCCAACACAGATAATAATGGACTTTCCTTTATATTGAAGAAGGATACTCAAACTGCAAAACTTTCAAGATCTTCTTTGATCTTGACCTAATAATCTTCCTAGACACAAAAATCCTGCTCCAAGCTTCCATTCTACAAAAAAATTTATTCAGCATTACCAGTTCCTTGCCTGAGTGTTTGTCCTACACAAGAATGGTTGGACAACTCCTAACTTTGTTCTGTAGTAACCTTTAATTAGTTCTATTGAGTCTTCAATGGAGTATGGAGAAAATATTATATTTTTGGATGTGAAATCTCATATACCAAAAATGTAAAAGAATATTTTTTTTATACACGCAATAAAACTTTACAAAAAAACATTAGCTTCCTTAATGTACCTTAAATTTACCACTCAAAATAAATCTCAAGAGTTGAGTACCATAACAATGGTTTATTGGATCAAGGTTATCTAGATAATTTCACAAAATAAAATTATATCTCACAATATCAACATTCTAGAAAGTTTTTCACAAGGTTAAATCTAAGCGAAATGGTGTATGTGAAAGGAGAATCTCTCGTAGTTATTCTAAAGATTTATGGAAAAATAGGTTTGATCTTATTAAATCACTCTATGAAAATTTGAAATCAAAACATAATATCATTATTAGACATCTTTAAAAATGATGCAAAAATATTTACCTAGGTGCTAGAGTTTAGGCACAAAAAGGTAAAGAAAAGAACAAATGATTCGACTTAAGTCATGAGGTTATGACTTGAAACAATGGAAAGAATGACTTAAATCAAGGTAGTAAAAGTGGAGGTTTCCATTTGATTTTAATCATGATTTGTATTCATGATTCGATTCAAGAAAAAGCATGATTCGAATTATAGTTATTTTTGAAAAAAAATTGGATTAAATATAGGCAAAATTTGCTTTACCCCCTGTAAAAAAAATTGGATCACCCCCTTGAAATGTTAAAATCTATATATTTTTCCCCCTAAGTGCGCAAGTTACCCCCTGTAATATTTTTTTTAGTATCCCCCAGATCCATTGTTTAATTTGTACGCTTAGAGAGGAATCCAAAAACAAAATATTACAGGGGGATAATCCAAAAAATATATATTGCAGGGGATAAAGTAAAAGTGTCCTACATTACAGGAGGTAAAGTGGTATTAACCGAAAAATATTTGATTGGCATGATTTAAATCAAAATCCTTGTGATTCGACTCGAGGAGTGGTGTGATTTGAATCATACATATCCTTGATTTGAATCAAATAGTTATAAGTAAAATCAAAATTTCAAATTCATGTTTGATTTGAATCGGCCATGTTGCTTAATATGAATCATGCCTCAAAAAACCTTATTTTAAGTTTCTAACTTTTGATTCAAGGCACATAAGATATTGACTTTGACCAAAGCTTAAAAAAACACAATGACATGGGTTCAAATCTAATTTATTGAATGAAAGGGTAATTCAAGGTACAATTCTAATCAAACAACCATACAATACAAAATACACACAAATTACAAATAGAGATAAATCAAATTATAGATAGATCAAAATTAACAGAATACTCCCTCCATTTTTTATTATAAGTCGTTTTGGAAAAAAATTGTATTAAATATAAGTCGTTTTACAATTCCAATGAATAGTTAATGCTATTTTTTCTATTATATCCTTAAATATTTATTATTCTCTCTCCTTTCAATTATATAAATTTATCTTCTACATGTCATTAATGAAGGAAAATTTTGTAAAAGTCTTTCTAATTTCTCATTTTCATACAACAATAATTATTTTTCTTAATCTGTGTGAAAAGTCTATAACGACTTATAATATAAAATGGAGGGAGTATTAAATAAAAGATGATACCAACTGTGAAATATTGGTCTTTTTTTTTTATATTTGAAAAAATTGAGACATTATTTGATTTGAAAAGATTATTTGATTGAGTAAATTGATTTATGATTATTAATCAGCATACAACAAATTATACATTGCTCTCAAGAGCTTTGAAATTCATCTCTTGAGCTCTTATGCTCCCCATGAATTAAACACTTAATGAGCATAAATACGATGATAATGTCTAGCAAACTTCACCCTTTTTACAAATATAAAAAAGATATAAGTTAAAACAAACAATATGAACATATGAAACCATAACAATATGTGAACGCACTCGAATTCCATACATAAGCATTCTACTTAAACTACAAAATCCTATACGAGCAAAAACAAACATATAACACAATATCAGAATAAATTCAAGATATGAAGAATGAAGATCAATAGCCCTATACAAACAGTAGGAAATCATCAAAATAAAGATAGCTTGGCCAAAAACATGTTATGATTAATCTACCAAAATGACTTAATAGCTAATAATCCATAAAACAGTAGGAATACCAATATTCAACAATAAACTTACAATTTGATGATATGATATGAAAATGAAAATGAAATGCATGATAATATATATGGTAGGTTGGAGGGACAGGGATCAGCAAGGGCAAAAAACACGCCAAAATCAAAGTCAAAATTTGAACCCTTCTAAGCGGCCATGATATTTTTTACTACAGGAAATTGGGCCATCAACCTTTCTTCCCTTTCCTTTGCACCTTATTCATACCTAAATTATCTTTCCATTGCTTCAACAACATCAGCCTCAAGTCAAGCAAACAAGCGGTCTTTTCTCATGAGAAGCAGCCTAAATTTGGTCCAT